>NC_057801.1:45187516-45192928 GCF_018294505.1 Triticum aestivum | reverse complement strand
GTGCGCCATTAGTAACAAATATTTTTTTTCAAAACTACTAATGGTGCACCACACACCAGGTGCGCCATTAGTAATATATTACTAATGACGCACCGACACATAGTGCGCCATTAGTATATAGTAATGGCGCACCACATGTCCGGTGCGCCATTAGTGGCCATATCATCTATAGCCCTTTTCCTAGTAGTGACTCCCTTAGTTCCATATTAGTTGTCATTCATTCAGTACAAATTTAGTAGGGGATACTCCCTTAGTTCCATATTAGTTGTGGTTCATTCTTTACAAGTCTAAGAAATACTCCCTTAGTTCCATATTCCATCTTTACAAGGCTGCATCGTTGCCAACTACCACCGCTACGCCTACACCAACTAAACTATTAAGGCCGTGGGAGGAGGACACCACTGTGCAAGTATTATCTTCGATGACTGCCACCAAAGGAACAAACAGGGGCAACAACGATTTATCTCCGCCACCGCAAAGGGCTATTACCCTTTTCACCCAGGTTCACTGGGTGCCGCACAGGCAGCCTGGAGAGTGGTTCCCCTAGAACCCAAATGAAGGCACCAAGGCTGCCAAAGGTGAGACAGCAGGAGCAGACCCACAAGAAACAGAAGTCCGACCACCCACGCATTATCTCCGGCAGCGGTAAGGCAAAACACTGGACATGAGTTGTCGAAGCATGGTGTTGGACCACTTAGAAGGCATAAATCGCAGCATCATACAATAGTAGAGGATAGGAATCGCTGAAGCCCAAGGCATACTGTTGGCACTGAGAAGGACATTGATCCCCTCGCACCAACGGTAGGGACTATCCGAACCTGTAGCCCAGTCTGCCGAAGATGAAGCCAAGCCAACTCACATCCTCATCGAACCGCCACCATCCACCACCACTTCAGGAAGGCTCACACCACCAAGGTGTCCACATAGCTCGGAACAAGGGACCTGGGGCTTTCACCTTGTTAGACTGTATAGCTCCTGTATATGTGTACGTATATGAATACGTACGATGTAACGTTGTACCTCCTTGTTATATATATATGAGATAGGCCACCCCTAGAGGGTTGAGCCGGTTCCCTAAACCTATTGTCTTACATGGTATCAAACTAGGTCTACACTTCCGCTACACCCCAAGCCGCCGCCGCCCCACGTCGCGCCGTCGCCATCTTCGATCGCGCCGCCGCCACCATGTCGGGATCCGCCGCCTCGGGCTCCTCCATGGCCAGCTACCTGCCGGCCTCCCTGGCGGCCCTCCTCTCCCGGCCCCTCGACTCCGCCGCGGCTGCTTCACTCCCGATCGGGATGAGGAGCGTCGGCTCCTTCTTCTCCTCGTCGCCCGGAACCACGCTGGTGGTCCGCACTTCCAGCGCCACGACGGACGACTCCCTGCCCGCCTTCGCCAGCGCCAACGCTGCTGCCCCGATGGAGGCCTCTGACTCGGCCCTGATGGCTGGTCTCGCCGCGTCGGGTGCGGCTCCTGCGCCCTCGATCTCCGCGGCTGTGCCTGTCGCCACTGCCCCTATGGCGCCTTTGCCTCCGGCAGTCTCCACGGGTTCTCTACCGCCGCCGCCGTTTCACTTCGGAAACCTTATCACCATCAAGTTGTCGGCGGACAACTACATCTTCTGGCGTGCGCAGGTCCTCCCGCTTCTTGGGAGTCATTACCTGCTTGGCTACGTCGACGGTTCTCTCCCCTATCCTCCTGCGCTTATCGACAGTGTGCACGGCCCGGTCTACAATCCGGCGCACCGTGTTTGGATGGGGCAGGACCAAGCGAACCTCTCCTCCATCCAGGGGTCGCTCACTCCGGCCGTTGCCGGTCTTGTTGTCTTCGCCAAGACGTCTCATGAGGCTTGGACCATCCTTGAGCGCTCCTTTGCAGCACAGTCGCAGGCTCGTGTCTCTTCGCTCCGTCGTCAACTTGGGGAGTGTCAGAAACTTGACTCCACTGCCACCGAGTTCTACAACAAGGTCAAGGGCCTCGCCGACACGCTGGCTTCTATTGGACAGCCCCTTACTGACTCCGAGTTTAACTCGTTTATTGTCAATGGTCTTGATGAGGAGTATGATGCCTTAGTCGAGATCATTAACGAGCGGGGCAACTCCACACCCATGATGGCGCACGAGGTCTTTTCCCGTCTCCTTCTCACTGAGCAACGGGTTGAGACGCGTCGCTCCAGGAGCAGCGGCTCCCTCTCGGCCAACACCGCCACGAAGGGTGGCCGCGCATCTTCATCATCTCGGGCCCCTTCGGGGCTGCCACCACAGCCCGCTTCGGCCCCCCCTTCTACTGCAACATTACCGGGGGCTGGCGGTCCTCGTGTGTGTCAGCTTTGTGGTCGTGATGGACACTGGGCCTCTAAGTGTCACAAGCGCTTTCAGAAGAGTTTTCTGGGTCTTGGCAATGATGGCAAGGATACACGCAACTTTGCGCGTCAAGTGGCCATGGCAGAAAAACCGACGGCCACAAAGCAGCAAGGGCACACTCAGTCCTACTCTGTTGATCCTCACTGGTACATGGACTCCGGGGCAACGGAGCATCTGACGAGCGAGATGGGCAAGCTCCATACTCGCGAACCCTACCATGGCTCCGACAAAATCCACACCGCCAATGGAGCAGGTATGCATATATCTCATATTGGTCAAGCATCTATTCTTACTAGGCATGCAAATAGGAGTCTTCAGCTTCGTAATGTGCTTAGAGTTCCCTCTGTGACACGTAATCTTCTTTCTGTTCCTAAACTCACACGTGATAATAATGTGCTTTGTGAATTTCACCCTTTTAATCTTTTTATTAAGGATCGGGGCACGAGGGACATTCTTCTTAGCGGGCGGTTGTGCCAGGGCCTCTATCGTTTGGAGCATCCTGGTGTCGCTCGCGTGTTCAGTGGAGTTCGGGTTTCTCCGTCACAGTGGCATGCTCGTCTTGGTCACCCGGCCACACCTATCGTTCATCATGTTTTGCGTCTTCATGAGCTTCCTAGCATGTCTAGTAATAAAGATGTAGCAGTGTGTGATGCTTGTCAGCAAGGGAAAAGTCATCAACTTCCTTTTTCGGAGTCCAGTCGTGAGGTTAAACATCCTTTAGAACTTGTTTTCTCTGATGTATGGGGTCCTGCTCAGACTTCTGTCAGTGGTCACAATTATTATATCAGTTTCGTTGATGCTTATAGTCGCTTTACCTGGCTTTACCTTATTAAACGCAAATCTGATGTGTTTGACATTGTTGTTCAGTTCCAAAAACATGTTGAACGCCTTCTCAAGCACAAAATTGTTCATGTCCAGTCGGACTGGGGGGGTGAGTATCGCAACCTCAACTCCTTCTTTCAGTCGCTTGGGATCGCTCACCGTTTAGCATGTCCACATACACATCAACAGAACGGTTCTGTGGAACGTAAGCATCGTCACATTGTTGAAATTGGTCTTACTCTTTTGGCCCATGCATCGGTTCCGTTTCGGTTCTGGAGTGATGCCCTTACCACTGCTTGTTTTCTCATAAACCGCACTCCCACTCGTGTTTTGAATATGAAGACTCCACTCGAAGTTCTCCTTAATGAACAACCTGATTATACCTTCTTTAAGGTTTTTGGGTGTGCTTGTTGGCCACATCTCCGTCCTTATAACAAACGCAAGCTTGAGTTTCGTTCCAAGAAGTGTGTTTTTCTTGGTTATAGCTCTCTTCATAAAGGTTACAAATGTCTTCATGTTCCAACAAATCGTGTCTACATATCTCGGGATGTTGTGTTTGATGAGCAAGTCTTTCCTTTTGCGAAGCTTCCTATGTCCACTGCTGAACCATTGCCTTTGCATTCATCCTCCGTTGCATCTGACCAATTTGATGATATTGCATACTCTCCTATTTTGCTGCCTAACCATGGTGCAGGCACTGGACGTGGGGCTCGGTTGGAGATTTTGGAGGAGCCATCGTCTCCTCCTGATGATCGAGAGGTGTCCCTGCATGGCCTCAGCGATCGTGCTCATGCACATCGGGCCGAACCTCCGCCTACGCCGACTGCTTCAGCGCCCCCGGCCTCTGGACCGGCGCCCTTGATCATCGGGCCATCTTCGTCGCCCATGGGCCCGGAGTCAGTTTCTGCGCCGGCCTCGTCGTTTCGCCAGGAGGTTTCGTCGTCTCGGCCTGTCACCACGTCTGCTGAGCCGGCCTCGCCGCTTCGCCAGGAGGCCTCGCCGTTCTCTCGGCCCACCATAACGCCGACCTCGTCACCCACTCGGTCTGGTGCGGCTGGGCCGTGCTCGCCTGGGCCGTGCTCGCCTGGCCTGAGCCCACCTGCCCCTGGAGTCCCGTCGCCGTTGCTCCTTGAGGCATCTCCATCGGTGGTCGAGGCCTCTCCATCATCGTCATCGCCTGCTTCATCGTCTGTACACTCTGAGGCGTCGCCATCACCGCCACCTGTGCCTCCTGTGGCTCCTCAACGACCACATACACGGAGTCGCAGTGGAGTATTTCAGCCCAAACAGCGTACTAATGGTACGGTTGCCTGGTTGGCTGCATGCCTGGCTGCCATCCGTGCGGATCCTACCTCTGAGCCTCGTACGTATCAAGCTGCTCTCAGCATACCTCATTGGCGAGAGGCTATGGAACAGGAGTATCATGCTCTTCTTCGTAACAAGACATGGACCCTTGTTCCTCCACCACCTCGAGTTAATGTCATCGATTCCAAATGGGTTTTCAAAGTGAAGAAGCATTCTGATGGTTCTATTGAGCGCTACAAAGCGCGGCTGGTTGCTCGAGGATTTCGGCAGCGTTATGGTCTTGATTATGATGACACCTTCAGCCCAGTTGTTAAACCGACTACCATCAGGCTTCTTCTCTCTCTTGCAGTTACTCGGGGATGGTTTCTTCGTCAGCTTGATGTGTAGAATGCTTTTCTGCATGGTGTCCTGGAGGAGGAGGTCTATATGCGGTAGCCACCAGGGTTCTCTGATCCTGATCGTCCTGATTATCTGTGTCGTCTTACGAAAGCACTCTATGGTCTGAAGCAGGCTCCCCGTGCTTGGCATGCTCGTCTTGCGACAGCTCTCCGTGCTCATGGTTTTGCATCCTCGGCTGCTGACTCTTCGTTATTTCTTCTCCAACGGCCCGAAGTTATCATGTATCTGCTGGTCTATGTGGATGATATTATACTTGTCAGTTCTTCTCAGTCGGCTGCTTCTGCTCTTGTTCGGTCCCTTGGTGCTGATTTTGCAGTCAAAGATCTTGGGAAGCTTCACTACTTTCTTGGTGTGGAAGTCGCTTCTCTCTCTGATGGTCTTGTTATGACACAAAAGAAGTACTGTTTGGACTTGCTGCAGCGAGCTGGAATGCTTAAGTGCAAACCAACTACTACACCTATGTCTGCTACTGACAGGATTACTGCTATAGATGGTGAGCTCCTTCCCTCTGCTGATGCGACA
>NC_057801.1:45184952-45186800 GCF_018294505.1 Triticum aestivum | reverse complement strand
TATGCTGTGTTCTTTGGCTCTACTTTGATCGCCTGGAGTGCTCGGAAACAAGCTACTGTTTCACGTAGCAGTACTGAAGCTGAGTATAAGGTTGTGGCTAATGCAACTGCAGAGGTTATCTGGGTGCAGTCTTTACTTCAGGAGTTGGGTATATCTCAATCACAGTCTCCTATTCTTTGGTGTGATAACATCGGTGCTACATACCTATCTGCTAATCCAGTATTTCATGCCCGAACGAAACACATCGAAGTGGACTATTATTTTGTACGGGAACGGGTATCTCAGAAGCAACTACAGATCAAGTTCATCTCCTCCAAAGATCAACTTGCAGACATCTTCACCAAGCCGTTACCTCTTCCACAGTTTGTGCATTGTCGGCGCAATCTTACCCTTCTAGATTCTTTAGGAAGTGGCTAAGATTGAGGGAGGGTGTTAGACTGTATAGCTCCTGTATATGTGTACGTATATGATTACGTACGATGTAACGTTGTACCCCCTTGTTATATATATATGAGATAGGCCACCTCTAGAGGGTTGAGCCGGTTCCCTAAACCTATTGTCTTACACACCTGAGCTCTTTGGAGGGGTGGGAGGGCGGGGAACATCACCGAAGCCTCCAACAAGGGGAACAACACCCAAAGGCGGCATCTACTGTGTGTCCGCCGTGCTGGCCAAAGTTTTCCCCGTAATCACTGTCAACCACAAGATCCGCAGAGCCAATCCCCAAGGACCAGCTGCCGAAGCCACCAGGGGCCGGATCCTGCACGAATCAGAGTAGATCAGGGCTTCGGGACGAAGCTTCTCCATGGCGACCACATGCCGCAGTAGCTGACGCCCACCGACTTCATGCGACATACACGGCGGAGAAGTAGCCAACCTCCACCTGCCAGCGTTGCTTAGGTCGCCGCCTCAGAAGCCGAGGCTCTCAGGCGGGATGGAGCCGCCAGGATTCCCGCCAAAGTTTTACCATGTGACCGCGTCGATGAGCACCTCTGACGGTGGCGGATAGGAGGGTTGGAATGGAGGGAAGACACGGAGCTGGGTACGGTTTGCCCCCGAGTCGCCTCAGATGAGGTGCGCGAGCAGGTGTGGGGATATCTACCGGATATTGCAATCCAAATTAAATTTATAGAACAATGTTAACCCCCAAGAAACATTTTTTGCAGAGGTGCTAGATGTATAATGTTAATCAAAGAACAATTGGAAACTTATTTCTCGTTGCGAGATCTTTCTGCAAATCCAGATCGACACAAGTTAGGAGGCGACCTAAGTTCTAGAATAGACAATCGTCAATTGAGTTCATTGACACGACCTTCACCAAACGGACATATATTAAATTCCAAATTATATCCACTACCAAGTTCTACTAATTAATAAAGGACTGTGCTAACGACCAGATCAGGTCTATGCAATACGTATTGAGCCTAATAACCAACTAAGCCACCTTTTTTGTTGTCTATGGTAGATAAACAATGTTATTTGTACCTTTCTTATTTCTGCCGTATCAAAAAAAAATAAGTTTGGCTTGGTAACTTTGGAATGACCAACGTGATAACTATGGTATGAGCAACATGATAACTATACCATGATAAGGCTGATAACTATAGTACGAGAAGGTTAAGGCATGAGGAAGTATGGTAATTTAACACATAAATTACCGATGGAAATGTTTAGAAAACTTTTTCCCCTTGGATGAAGATACCATGGTATTTAAAACGTAAGATTTTAGTTATCAAATATGTGATGTATACATTATCATGCTTTTTACATAGAAATTACCGGGTGTATATTTTTCAACAAAAAAAATCAGGTCAAAAATTATAATGGCTTTTGTATGTGAGTTATCAA
>NC_057801.1:45181716-45184591 GCF_018294505.1 Triticum aestivum | reverse complement strand
TCAGGACTGGGTACATAACTTAGTGTCTATGAAGTGTGAGTTATCATATTATTTGCATAGAAGTTATCGTGGTATGTTTCAACGACTCCCCCACTCCGGCCCCTTCGACAAAGTTACCAGGACTGGTACATAATCTATCATGTTTACGATGTGTGAGTTATCATGTTATTTTCATAGAAGTTATCAGACTATGTTTGCAACATATTTTTCTTCATGGGTGAAGATGCAGCACAACCATACAGGCAACAACCCTGGGTGCCATTTGCTAATAGAGACCACGAGCATGGCAGCACACATGCGTCTCGAGCAACCTAAAGCACTGGATGGCCGTGTGTTGTGGTCGTAGGGGTCAGAGCACCAGCCAACTGCATCAGGAAAGGCCAAGTAGTGGTTCTCGTCCTCCTACTTGACGAACTGACGACAATATATGAGTAGTAGCCGCCGCTAGACGAAGGTATCAGGGTGCTACCAATGGCCGACACGAGTGAACTTGCGAGAGATGCATCTCTCTTCCATCGAGGACACGAGCGGACGGGCCGAGGTGTTGTTCCTCTGTGGCAACGCCGGAGGCAAGCGAAGCGACATACGGGGCTCGCAACAACGGGGATGGATTGATCCGAAGAAGGGCGGCGTAGATCCGATGGCGGGCAGCTCCGGCAGCGGCGGCGGTTTTGGTCGAGCTCGGCTCCATGGCCGACGATGACTGAACTGGATCTTCCCCTCATGCAGCCATTGCTGCGAGAGGTGAGAGAGACGTGTGGGATGTGGGAAGAGGAAGGGGAGGGACAAGCGGCGGAGGCGCTGTTCACCGGCGGGCTCCGGCGACTGAGGCGGGGTTCAGATGGGGCTCAGGACAGGAGGAGCGAGCAAGGCAGAGGCAGGCGTGGATGAAGAATCGCTGCAGGAGGAGAAAAAATCGGGCGGCAGAGCGTGGGCGTGCTGTGGATCGAGTGGATATCGAGTCGTGCGGATATGTTACAAACCACTAGTCGGCAGGATTTTAGCTTTGTCGATTAATAAATTTAGTTTTAAAGTTTAGTAAAACCACACGATCATAATTTCTTTTGTCAACACTGGTTTTTTTTTCTTTACATGGCTTAGCCTTATTTTATTTTTTGAAAATGAGGATAACCCCCGAACTCTGCATCGAGTGATGTACACAACCATCTTTATTATATTATTCCATAAAACTTTACAAAGTAAATACATAGACCAACCCAAAGTCATCTTTCTAGATGAACAACTATCCTCATACCTACAAAGTTGATGATGCATCACTCAATACAGAGGTCAACGCTTGCTCCACTTTTAAATAAAAAAAATATTGCTATTCGCTACTAGTTTTGAAAGTAAGTAAAAAGTTATTATTAAATTCTCACTTGCAGAAAGAAATGTGAAAAAAAAAATGACGATCAGCTAGAAAAACAGAACAATCATTACCTGGATTTCTTTGTGTTCTAAAATAAAGCGGCTGTAAGTTGCCGTGCTCGGTTACATTTATGGAATTTCCAACGGATCCATCAAATCGATGCTTAATGTCTGGCTCGAACACTTTTCGTCATCCAATGGGTACATCAAACGTCCATTGACGTGGACAAATGTCCGAAATCCCACGAATCGATACCAAATGTAGTAGTGTTTTTTAGAACGAAGGCTCAAGGAGAGCCCGGCTTTAAATTAACAAACCATCAACCAGCCAGGATTACAAGATCACCAACTTACAAGGAAAAGTAAATAGAAACAAGCTGCTGATACAAGGAGCAAAGCGAAACACACTTAAAGGCAGCAGCGATAGCAAGCACAGGAACGCCATGCTGCAGCCATCACCCTACAGGACGACCTACGCCAACAGGACTAACTACGGACTTGAGAGGATGCACCACCGCACAAGCTTCGTGATCGTAGCCAAACTCGAAGACAATAATGGAACGAACCTCCTCTGGAATTTCCGCTACAAAGGGCCCCTGCCTTTCATCCTGGCTCAAAGGAGCCGAGCCGGCAGTCGCCAGTTCGGTTCACCCTAGAACCCAGATGGAAGACGTCCATGCTGCGTATGGAGAAGGAACTAGGAGCAGACCTGCAAGCGCACACCACTCTGAGCACCGCCATCGTCCGCGGTTAAGCCACACCGAAGGGCAAGAGCCGTCGGCCACAGTCACAGCAAACAATGTTAACAGCGATGAGCCACTGAAGAAAAGGTATTGAAGCGCAGAGCCAAGCTGCGACCCGCCACCATCACACCCACAAACCGACTCTCTCGCCACCCCTACGATCCCCGGACTGCGCCTCCAAGAAGAAACACGACACGGATGTGTCGTCGCCGCCCGAATCAGGGGACCTAGGCTTTCACCTAGTAGGGGACAGAAGGAGGGGGAGAAGGATCCACACCACAGCCTCCAAGGAGGGGAACGACGCCCAGGACGTCGCCCAAGGTGTGGCTGCGCCGACCAGGGGTTTCCCCCGGATCCAAGCTCGCTCGACGAGATCCGCGTTGTCGGTGCCCGGGAAGAACGGCCTAAGCCACTAGGACCTGGATCCGGCAATGGAAGGAGCATATCGGGGCGGAGAGGATGGATTGCATCTGATGGCGGCAACCGCGGGGGGAAGGCTGCACACCAACGACCGGGGACCGACGCCTCCTAGTACCCCTCAGGATAGAGGGAGGTGCCTCACCAGCTCCGGCAAGAATGACCCGCCGTCAGGGCCACCCCGCGCTGGGCTGCCGCCCCGGATGTCGAGGGCCTCCACGCTACGTGGAGCCGCTGGATCCCCTGCCGCCACCTTCATCAGTTTCGAGCGCACGCCGGCGCACACCTCTGGCGGCAGCGGAGGGGATGGAGGGGTGCGGCTGCGGCGGTTAGGGTTTTGCAAGGGC
>NC_057801.1:45181033-45181516 GCF_018294505.1 Triticum aestivum | reverse complement strand
ACAAACCCACTTTCTTTTTAACCCCCTTCCCTATGCGGCCTCCATTGGACAAAGGGTAAGTTACACCATGTTGGATGACAGCCTCCCTAATCACTATCCATGTACACGTTCGGATGTGTGCACACACTTTTAGTCTGTTTGTTTAGATGCACGGCATTGAAGATGCCACTAGTTTCCACACCAGCAAATACAGATTTAGGTTGCCGCCAGTACGTACGCAAGACTATGATGTTACTGAGTTTATCATGCCTCCTACTAATACTACAGAAATTCTATTTGGCATTTCCTTGAGCTCTTTAGAATTCTACTTTCAGATATATCTGTATATTATAATGCTCTTCAGAATTTGTACACTCCATCGCCCCATCGATGAACAAAATTCATGATAAGAATTTTCTAGGATAGTCATTTTTGCTCCAATTTGTATTGTTATGGGCATCCCCAATACCCAAGCTCAGGCATAGAGTCAATTACATCACTGGT
>NC_057801.1:45174463-45180672 GCF_018294505.1 Triticum aestivum | reverse complement strand
TTATGGGCAATCCCAATACCCAAGCTCGGGCATAGAGTCAATTACACCACTGGTGCTACAACTTGACACAAAATAGTCACTTTAGTGCTAGAACTTGTGGTGTATATATAAGTGGTTCAAGAACTTGGCTTGCTGGTGCAAATACGGTGTTGTATAAGCCTGCAGCTCTGACTTGGGGTTCCCAGAGCCCACTTTCAGTGGCCAAAAGGGTTGGGCTGGGCGTGTGGCCAGTTTATTTTGCAAAAAGCCCCTGGTATAATTTTTCTCCATGAAAAAGTACAAAAAAAAATGGTTGGCCAAAGTTTGAACCGGCAACCTGCAGATTGGGTGAGCGGGTTCTAGCCAGACCACCTAGGTAGACTTCTTGCAATTTTTTGTGATGTCAATTACACTTTATGAATATAACACAACGCGATCGTTTGACTAAACAGAATTGCAGTCAGCGCCACCATTTTCAACATTTAAATTTTTTTCATTTTTTAAATTTTGTAAAAATTATGTAAACCATAATCATGTGATACAAATAATACACATATAAATAAAATAAATTACATTGAAAATGTTCATATAACATCCAAACATATTCATGTACTAATTTAACAAAATCCATATAATTAAATTTTATGACTATAACACAAAATGATTGTGCGGCTAAACTGAATAGTAGTCAGTGCGGACAATTTCAACATTTTGTTTTTTCGCATTTTAAAATTTTGTAATTATAATGATGTGTTATAAAGAATATACATATAAGTAAAATAGATTATATTAAAAATGTTCATCTAACATCAAAACATATCACCGTACTAAATTTAACAAAAACTGATATAATTAACTTATGACCTTAAAAAAACTATGATCTAAAACGTGTTCACATTTTAAGAAAATATTAAATTATTTTTAGAATTTTTTTATATATTTAAATAAATTTTTATACATGTTAATCTTTTTCCTGATTTTCAATATCATATTCATGTAGTATATAAAAGTGATCATGGTTTAAGAAAATTTTAGGTTATTTTAAAACGAGTTCATGTGTTTTATTAAATTTTTTGTGGTTTCTAATTATTTACATGTTTCTAACTAAAACTAAATATAAAATATGTATTAAAAATAAATATGAGCCTAGTGTGCCATCGGATTGCAGATTCTGATTGTGTAATATTTAAATCATGAAAACAATTTTCATAATTCATAAATATTTTAAATTGTATGAATATGTTTTAAAATAACACATGAATTCTCTTTACAATGACATGAACCTTTTGAATTATGCATAGCGTAAAGTAGGGGTGGGCATAAAAAACCAAGGACCGAAAACCGTACAGAATAAACCGGTACCGAACCCGAATTCACCGAAACCGAATATTTCGGTCAGAACTTCGGTCGGCGATCCTGGGAAACCGAAGCTAGATTGGTGATTTCGCTTGTACGTGTCCAGTAACCGAAGCACCGAACACTCATGTACTCCGGTGCTTTCTAAATACTAGTAGTATACTAGGAGAAAGCCCAGCTGCCGTTAAAACTTCACAGCCCACGACCCAATTTTCTATATTGTTCCAGAGTAGTCCACGCGGCGGTCCATCTCTTATCTCTTTCCGTTTCAATAAAAAAAATATCTTCCCGTAACCCTCGCCGCCCCCATCTCGCTGGCTCGTAGTCGCGACCTTTGTCTCGCCTCGCAGGTCGCTAGCCGTCTCGCAGGATTGACGGCGGTCTCGAATGGCGGCCGTGGGAAGAGGGACCGAGGGACGGAGGGAGTCGTAGGCTCGTAGCAGAGGACGTCCGAGCGGATCTCATCAAGGTGCGTGCTGAAGTGGGGTGCGGCGAGGTGGGCGTGATGGAGGACAGGTATAATATCTCTCCATTCTTGTGCCATCTCCTATCTCTTTCCATACGAGGGTTCGACCGCGAGGGCATGGGCAACCAGCGATTCATGGGGAAGCATCGAATTCCATCGTTGATTTCTAACAGATCGGTGCTGGTCGGTCTTAACCAAGGACCGAACCGATGTTCTGGTCAACCGAAATCTCGGTTGTTGCTTTTAGAGGAAACCGAACGGTCAGCAATTCCAGTAAACCGAATTTCACAATTACCCGAAGCACCGAACCGATCGGTTCAGGGGAACCGAATGCCCAGCCCTAACCGTAAGTATACTTTTTAAACAAGAGACGTCCTGTGGTGGGGTGGTATGCCCCGCCCGGGTATTTAACTTGTTGTATTTTGTTTATGGGATTAAAGTTCTTAATTTATATTGTTCAGCCTAAAGTATATAAAGGTTATATATCTTAATGTGTTGTCAAATCCGACTCGTTGTGCTAGATAGCCAACTGTGCAGGTAATCTGTACGTCGTGTGTTTGAATCTCAGGACTAGCATTTCCATTTTATGTACAATTTCTCTGGAGCAACTTTTTTGTGAGAGAAAAAAAATTTGAGGGGCTAGTCGCAAAAAGACAAACCACACACCATGCCCTCCCCTTCGTCTCACTGACAGCGGGCCTCACGCCGAGCTGGCACACCTAGTCAACGCAGCAGGCGTATATAACACCGTATTTGCACCGTCAAGCCAAGTTTTTGAACCACTTATATGTACACCACAAGTTCTAACACTAAAGTGATTATTTGTGACAAGTTCTAGCACCTACCGTGTAATTGACTCTCGGGCATATTGTTGCATTCGTAGAGTGCAACATATATAGGCACTCCATTTAAGAGCAACTCTAGCAGACCCCGCATCCGCCCCCGACCCGCAAAATAACCTCCAAAATGCGGGTACGGGCCGGAAAGCCTGCCCAACTAGACCCCGCATCCCGCCCCAGCCCGCAAATTTTTTTGGGTGGTGGGGCAAATTCCCGACCCCAACCCGGGAAAACGCAGGTTTCCCCCTCGCGGCTGCGGTGCCCTGCATCACAAAGAAGCAGAAGGAGCGGGAGGGACATTTCAGCACGCGCTCTTATCCCCCTCCTTCCGCCGCCGCCCGCCCTTGCTTCCGCCCGCCCGCCGCCGGTGATTCCGGCCATATCTCCGGGCGGAATCGCACCCCGGGGCTGCCCCACACCCTCCCACGCCGAGCCGTTGCACCGGCCCTCCGGATCCGGCGAGAAGAGCCGCCCCCGTCGTCGCCGCCGCCGGGGATCGACCACCGTCGAGCGCACCCCCTCATCGCCGTCCGGGATCACCCGCCACCGGTTAGTCCCTTTTTTGTGATTTTTGCGAGCTGTGTAGTAGATTGGCGCGCCGGTCTGCGTGTAGATGGAGTTGACCCCGTGCGAGAAGTTCTTGCTATCCGATTCGGACGATTTTCAGACGACTCGGATGTTGAGACCATGCTTGCGAACTTTCGGCAGCAAACATTAGTCATGGCGCTTATCGTGAAGGAGCATGAAGACGAGCACCGGAAGAGGAGGCGAGGATCGATTGTCGGGCATTTGTGCATTCCTCGGAATCGCCATCTTGGGAACGAGATGTTGATGCAAGACATATCCTCCGCACCTCTTCCGGAGAAGGTACCGAATGCGCCGATCCCTCTTTGTGTTGTTCAAGCTTGCGAGGCAAATTGTCGGCATTTTACTCAAAGAAGGAATGCCGCGGGCTTAAAGGGATTTAGTGCATATCAAAAAATCTCCGCAGCTATGAGGGTGATTGCATATGGCGTTCCGGCTGACTATGCTGATGAGTATCTTCACATTGGTGAAGACAGCACAATTGAGTCTGTGCGTAGATTTGCGAAAGTGATCATCCGTGTCTTCGGCCCTGAGTGTCTTCGGGCACCCAATGAATATGACACAAAAAAATTGATCCCATCTAATGAGAGGAGAGGTTGGCCTGGCATGCTAGGTAGCATTGATTGTATGCATTGGAATTGGAAAAATTGCCCCAACGCTTGGCAAGGAATGTATGGTGGCAAGTCTCGTGATGCAACAATTGTGCTAGAGGCCGTAGCATCCGAGGATTTATGGATTTGACATTGCTTTTTTGGTATGCCGGGCACTCTCAATGATATCAATATGTTGCAACGGTCTCATTTGTTTGCTAGGCTTGCTAGTGGTGATGCTCCTGCTTGCAACTACACTATCAATGGACATGAATACACGAAGGGGTATTATTTTGCAGATGGTATATACCCTCCTTGGTGCTCATTTGTCAAGAGCATCAAAGAATCCCAAAAAAAAACAATCTGAATTTGCAAGCGTGCAAGAGGCAGCCCGAAAAGATTTTTTTTCAAAACTATCGCCTTTTTGAAGCAAATTCGGAAACTATATCACAGAATGAAAAAAATGCAAAACTATGACCCTGTCGGCCTCGCTTGGGCCGAAAAGGGACTTTTCGGCCAGCCTTCGGCCGAAAAGAGGACATCGGCCCGCGGTTGACCGAAAACGGGCTGTGGTGGGCCGAAGAGTTGCTGTCGGTGGTGGCCCGGCCGAAAATAGTAGCTTCGGCCAGCTGGTGGCCGAAATGGGCCCTTTTTGGCCCAGCCCAGGCCGAAGTGTACTTCGGCCACCCGTAGGCCGAAAAGGCTAGATAAGCCCGAGCGGTGGCTTCTTCCTCCTGTGTCGCTGCTGTTCTTCTCGGCCTAGTGTAGACCAAAATGTACTTTTCGGCCTAGAGTAGACCAAAAAGTACTTTTCGGCCTAGTGTAGACCGAAAACAGCCATTTCGGCCAGCTCAAGCACTTTTCGGCCATGGCACGGCCGAAAACACTACTTCGGCCAACAGTTGGCCGAAAACTACCTTTTCGGCCTCCACGTGGCCGACAGGGTCATAGTTTTGCATTTTTTTTTCATTTTGTGCTATAGTTTCCGAAATTGCTACAAAATACGTCATAGTTTTTAAAAAAAATCGCCTGAAAAGACATTGAAAGAGCATGCGATGTTTTGCAATCTAGGTTTGCCATTGTCCGTGGTCCTACTCGTTTTGGGGATAAGAAAACCTTGAAGAACATCATGACATGCTGTGTTATCCTGCACAATATGATTCTTGAAGATGAGAGAGGATTGAACTTAGAATTCTTTTACGACAATGTGGGTAGCCGTGTCAAACCAGCAAGAGACCCAAAGCACATTAGAGCTTTTCTTCAGACATACAATGAGATTGAAAATGCAGACACCCACTTTCAACTTCAGGAAGATCTCATTGAGCACCATTGGCAAAGGGCTGGACAGTGACTTATTTTTATATTCATTTGTATTTGTATTCATGACAAGTTTTGTATTACACTATTTAAGTTTGCTACGGTTATTTGAATAATTGTTTGTAATGCGGATGATTATTGTATTATGTTTGATTTGAATAATTCAGTTTGTTTTCGATTTGTTGAATTATGTTGTATTTGATATTTGCGGGCTGATGATATGCGGGATGCAGCGGCGCAAAAAGCAGCCCTCGCAAAGCCGACGCGTAAAAAATATATTCCACGAATATACTTTTTTACAGATCCGTTTGGGGGTCTACATCTGTATCAGCCCGAGCCAGCCCGCAAAAACTGTTTTACGCAAACTGCAAACGCGTTTTACGGGCCGGCGGGATGTGGGGTCCGCTAGAGTTGCTCTAAGCCGACCACGTGATCCTTAATCTGGAAAGCAACGATCACCTCGCCTATAAAAAGGACGGAGAGGCTCTCCCTGAAGGAAGATGGATCGCACATGTCTCGTGCTCCTCCAAAACGTATAGCTGACAGCTGGTCATGGGGATGGGAGGCTTCAGGGACTATACCATGTCCGGTCAGTCTATCAAACCATTCACTGTCTTCCCTAGCCCAGATGCCGTTTTGAACCCGTTGGATGAATTGCACAGCAACGCACTTTGGGTCGACGCCTGATGGTCTGGCCAGACAAGAGGATCTCCCATCGAAGCGTTTGCGTCTTACATCTCCCGGCTGGGGAAGGTACATGGACGGTGCCTTCGTGGGTTGCGGCTCCGTCGTCCTCTTCACAAGCAACTAGCTCAAGAGGATGAACTTGCAACACTTGGTGCCCTCTGTGAATGCCAATTTGCACAACTCATGGCAGCAATCTACACACTTATGAATCAATTTTTCCATGGCACTGGTGGAGAAAGGGCCTTTGGTCGCGGTTCGCAACTGCCATTAGTCGCGGTTGCGCAACCGCGACCAAATAGGCGCGACTAAAGGCCCCCACCTTTAGTCGCGGTTGCTTAAGAACCGCGACTAAAGGCCCGTCCACGTGGGCGCCAGGCGGCCGTCGGGGCG
>NC_057801.1:45168116-45170469 GCF_018294505.1 Triticum aestivum | reverse complement strand
TATTTGTCCATCCTTTTTTCTTTTTCTTTCCTAACTTTTGCACAACTATCATTTGTCATGGCATTAGAGTACTTGTTGCACTCTCCCTACACAGTTGCTTAACGTCAATTAATACTTGTGGTGAACTAGTAATTTGGCACGATCTACCAAAAAAAGTGCTCTTTCAAAATATTATTTGTCCATCCTTTTTTCTTTTTCTTTCCTAACTTTTGCACAACTATCATTTGTCATGGCATTTCCTAAACGGCGCCCTCAGCGCCTTTTTTTCATTCCTTTAATGATCCAAAGGATAGGCACGATCTACCAAAAAAAGTGCTCTTTCAAAATATTATTTGTCCATCCTTTTTTCTTTTTCTTTCCTAACGTTTGCACAACTATCATTTGTCATGGCATTTCCTAAACGGCGCCCTCAGCGCCTTTTTTTCATTCCTTTAATGATCCAAAGGATACATGCCTGCCGCAGGAGTCGAACTCTAGACCCACGGCCTTTGTTCGAGTGCAGCTAGCCAATCAGCACAACTTATGGCTGTGATTAGATTTCTGTTTTTGTGATTTTGTATAGTAAATATAACGGTAAGAAAAGCACCCACGTTTCCAATCTGGTTTTCTTTTTTGTTTGGTCGTATTAAGAAAATGTTCATCATATATTATGAAATAGTTCACCTTTGAATTTATAAAAATGTTCATCATGTATTACAATTCATCATATATTATGAAATTGTTAAAATTTAAAAATGTTCATTGTGTACTTAAAATTTGTTCATCGTATATTAAATAATTGTTCAACGCATACCACAAAATGTTTCATTTGTGTATTTGAAATTTGTTCAATGTTTGCTTACAAAAAAGTTCACTGTATTTTAAAATTTGTTCAACGTATATTATAAAAAAATTATTTTTTTGGAAAAGATGATTTGCCGCTGTCTACTTTTAGACTAGCATTGTGCTAAAACCGTTGTAGGATGTTAGCTCGGCTGGCTAGGCACGCTAGAGTCCACCGGGAGATCTGGAGTTCAATCCACACCTGCGCTTCTTTTTAGCCGCTCGACGTATAGGACCGAGCGAGCGAAGGAAGCGGGAGCGAGGGAGGGAATCCAAAGTGGGCCGGCCCATGAAGGGGGCGCGCGTGGGCGCCGGTTGCTCCGAGTGGCGCCTTAAGCGCCACTTAGGAGCTCCCATTTGTCATGGCCAGTAAGCTGTACACCAACGAGAGGACAATGGGCGCAAGCGCCCCTGCATAAATATACCTGCCCCGGCCCATCCAAATCCGCTTCAAGACGTAGCTCCTCACGAACAAAGCCTTTTTCTTTAGGCATTCGTCCAAAGAAAAACGTAGATTGTTTTTTCCAGAACTATAAACAAAACGTAGTTCACAAGGGGTCGTGGGGATAAGAGGCTTCAGGGAATTTACTCGGCCAGCTCTCTTCACCATACTTTGCTGAAAGCATGGGATGCCTTGCCCGTTCCGGGCACGCAGCGCCCAGAAGCCGTATGGAAGCCATGGGCTGCATTGCATTGCACAGCAGTAGACTACCCGGCACCACATCGTTCTCGGCTGCGGAATGCCGAAGCTGTTCCAGTCTGAGTTCAGCCTGATCACTATCCTCAACAGGATCAGTTTGCGACACTTCCTGGATGTAATCCAGAGACCTGTGCAGCAATTTCTACTTGTACACAAGTTTTTCTTTTCTCGATTCCGATTTATTTTGTCTAGTGACCGGGAAAACCAGTTTCCGGAAAATCACGGAATTTTTGTCCGATTTTTTTGAACGAATTTTGAATTCAAATATTTTGTACCTCAATATAAAGTGTTTGCGCCTTGTTTTCACTCAGCGACGTTCATATCCAAGTGGCCAGCCCGTCTTCGGGTTCGAACCACCCTTACCGCTTCGGGCTACACTATTTTTCTACTTTTTTCTGAACTTGAAAAAGTTACCGACTCATACCATTGTACTACGAGTTATCTTCTGCTTAGAACAGGATACGAGCACTATTTGACATACATTAGCCATATAAAATCAAATAATTTAAAAAATTTGGGCGATATTTGAATTTTCGCTAGGTGCCGGGAGGGCCGGTTTCCGAAAATCTTGGCAGAGAAAAAAAAACTCTGCTTGTACCTTATCACATTCATGACTTGTATCTCCCTGCTAGTCTAGTTTCTGTTTTTTATTATCTTGTTTCCTCTCTCACCTGAAGTTATTGAAACTGGTTGATCCCACTATTTAGATCAGAAGTTCCGCCGATGCAAGGTCTTTGTATCCACGAAAACCAATCTAGACCTTGCTTCGGCACCCTGCCGGAGAGGGGAATCATCTCAGGCAGCCATCTTCATCATCCCGGCGGCCACCAC
>NC_057801.1:45164706-45167064 GCF_018294505.1 Triticum aestivum | reverse complement strand
CTTTGGTGTTATTCTCGTACGAACTTTAGGATAGATCGAATGGAAAGAATAGTTTTGTGTTATTTTAGTATGAACTCTTGAATAGATCGAACAGAAAGAATAGCTTTGAGGTAGATTCGTGACCTACAAAAAATTCCTATCTTTTGTTCTCTGCTAATAGGACCTCGGGAGTGATTCTTTATTGCACTTTGAGGGATAATCATATGATCCAACTATGTTAGCATTGTTGAGAGGTTGCACTAGCGAAAGTACGGACCCTAGGCCTCATTTTTAAGCATTGCAACACCGTTTTTGTTCCCGTTTACTATTTGCTACCTTGCTGTTTTTATTTATTAAGATTATAAAAATATATTTCTACCATCCATATTACACTTTATCAATATCTCTTTGCCGAACTAGTGCACCTATATAATTTGCCATTGTATTCGGTGTGTTGGGGACACAAGAGATTTCTTGTATTTGGTTGTAGGGTCGTTTGAGAGAGACCATCTTCATCCTACACCTCTCATGGATTGATAAACCTTAGGCCATCCACTTGAGGGGAAATTGCTACTGTCCTACAAAACTCTGCGCTTGGAGGCCCAACATGTGTCTACAAGAATAAAGTTGTGTAGTAGACATCAGTAGTGTCATGGTTTTGATATCTGTCCCCATCGGCCCTCATCCATTTTATGATTTGGGAGTGGTATATTATCTTTTATTACTATTTGTTTCATTTCGTGTTTATGACAATTATGTCCATCAAGTTGACATAGATATTTTTATCTAGGAGGTATGTGAACCGGGAATTGCAACCAACCCTCTTGTCGAGAAGTTAAATATAGTTGAAAATAAAACAATTATTTGAAAGAAAAATTGAAAAGAATAGAACAAGAGGAGATGAAATTGGAGTTGTATATTGCCTATGTCGTCAATGATCACAAGATCAAGATGGATGCAATGCACTTGAAGATTAGAAAGATTTGGAAAATATGCCGTTAATAAAGAGACTTATTACCTTAGTTGCAATTTTGATCACATTTGTTGTTGCATTTAAATGCCTTAGCTAGATAGTTGTATGTTGTTTTATGAGAAGTATGTATGAACTCTACATATGAACATGTATTAATTTGGTCTTTTCGATGTTGTGTAATGATGATCAGCCGACAGTGGATGTACGATGACCAACGCTCTCCCCAGTTCATTAATGTTATGTTTAGTTTTCTATGTGTTGTTGAGGCAAACAAGCGGAATGGTTTTATGTGTTGTCCATGTGGTGTCTGTAAGAATGATAGGAATTAATCGGCCTAAAAAAATCCTTCACAGCCACCTGCTTTAGTCTGGTTTCATGTACGACTATAATTGTTGGACCAAGCATGGAGAACAAGGGGTTATGATGGAAGATAATGAAGAAGAAGAGGATGATGGCAACTATCCTATGTTCCCTGAATACGGTTATACTACAACGGGGGAAGCTGAAGATCAAGAAGCATCAGATGAGCCCGCTGATGATTTTGGTCAGGCCATTGCTGATGCAAAGAGAAACTACGCAAGTGAAAATGAGAGGTTCACTCCTGTACCTAGTGGGCGCAACAAGGCCTGACATCGCATTTGCTTTGAGCAAGCTGAGCCAATTTGTTCCAAACCCGGTGATGTACATTGGTTTGCTATTGAATGAGTTACGCACTATCTGAAAGGTACGAAAGGTACTACGAACTATGGACTTCACTGTATCATATACCCGTCGGTACTTTAAGGGTATAGTGATGCGAATTGGATCTTTGATGATGATGAGACGAAGGTCACAATTGGGTATATGTTTACTCTTGGAGGTCGTGCTACTTCCTACAAGTCTTGCAAGCAAACGATCTTAACGAGATTGACAATGCAAGCATAATTAACAGCGCTAGACACGTCTGGTGTTGAAGCGGAATGGCTTCGAGATCTTTTGATGGACTTTCCATTGGTTGAGAAGCCGGTTTCGGCTATCCTTATGAACTGTGACAATCAGACTGTTATCACCCAAGGTGAAGAGTTCAAAAGACAACATGAAGTCCAGCAAACACATAAGAAGGAGATTAAAATATGTTAGAAAATTAGGAAACTCTGGAGTGATAGCGTTGGATTATATCCAAATAGCTAAGAATCTGGCAGATCTCTTTACTAAAGGGCTATCGCGTGTTGTGATAGATAATGTATCGAGGGAGATGGATATGAGACCCACATGAGTTGCCATGGTGGTAACCCATCCTATGTGATCGGAGATCCCGTGAAGTAGGACCTAGGAAAATAAGCCATTGGTGAACTGATGAGAGTAACTTTACTAACCCACTCCGTTGGAGATGCAATACTCTCGGATACTATATGGTAGGACGACTA
>NC_057801.1:45162610-45164693 GCF_018294505.1 Triticum aestivum | reverse complement strand
TTTGTCATGGCCAGTAAGCTGTACACCAACGAGAGGACAATGGGCGCAAGCGCCCCTGCATAAATATACCTGCCCCGGCCCATCCAAATCCGCTTCAAGACGTAGCTCCTCACGAACAAAGCCTTTTTCTTTAGGCATTCGTCCAAAGAAAAACGTAGATTGTTTTTTCCAGAACTATAAACAAAACGTAGTTCACAAGGGGTCGTGGGGATAAGAGGCTTCAGGGAATTTACTCGGCCAGCTCTCTTCACCATACTTTGCTGAAAGCATGGGATGCCTTGCCCGTTCCGGGCACGCAGCGCCCAGAAGCCGTATGGAAGCCATGGGCTGCATTGCATTGCACAGCAGTAGACTACCCGGCACCACATCGTTCTCGGCTGCGGAATGCCGAAGCTGTTCCAGTCTGAGTTCAGCCTGATCACTATCCTCAACAGGATCAGTTTGCGACACTTCCTGGATGTAATCCAGAGACCTGTGCAGCAATTTCTACTTGTACACAAGTTTTTCTTTTCTCGATTCCGATTTATTTTGTCTAGTGACCGGGAAAACCAGTTTCCGGAAAATCACGGAATTTTTGTCCGATTTTTTTGAACGAATTTTGAATTCAAATATTTTGTACCTCAATATAAAGTGTTTGCGCCTTGTTTTCACTCAGCGACGTTCATATCCAAGTGGCCAGCCCGTCTTCGGGTTCGAACCACCCTTACCGCTTCGGGCTACACTATTTTTCTACTTTTTTCTGAACTTGAAAAAGTTACCGACTCATACCATTGTACTACGAGTTATCTTCTGCTTAGAACAGGATACGAGCACTATTTGACATACATTAGCCATATAAAATCAAATAATTTAAAAAATTTGGGCGATATTTGAATTTTCGCTAGGTGCCGGGAGGGCCGGTTTCCGAAAATCTTGGCAGAGAAAAAAAAACTCTGCTTGTACCTTATCACATTCATGACTTGTATCTCCCTGCTAGTCTAGTTTCTGTTTTTTATTATCTTGTTTCCTCTCTCACCTGAAGTTATTGAAACTGGTTGATCCCACTATTTAGATCAGAAGTTCCGCCGATGCAAGGTCTTTGTATCCACGAAAACCAATCTAGACCTTGCTTCGGCACCCTGCCGGAGAGGGGAATCATCTCAGGCAGCCATCTTCATCATCCCGGCGGCCACCACGATGAGGAGGGAGTAGTCCACCCTCTGGGCTGAGGGTTTGTACCAGTAGCTATGTGTTTGATCTCTCTCTATCTCGTGATCTATATCACGGGCTTTGTTAATATAGTCGGATCATATGATGTTTCTCCCCCTCTATACTCTTATTATGATGAATTGAATCTTTACATTTCAAAGTTTTGTCTTGTAGGATTGAATATTCAAAGATGAGAACACATGGTATATGTCTTACAATATGAATACTTGAGGTGACAATGAGATATCCTATTGATTCACTTGATATGTGTTATGGCATTCAACTCACGGATTTCCGCGGTGATATTGGGGTAATCTATGCATAGGGGTTGATGCACGTTTTTCTCCGACTGAAACTTTGGGGTCTCTTTATAGTTCTTTGTGTGGATTGAGTATTATGAATATGAATTTGCTTTGGTGTTATTCTCGTACGAACTTTAGGATAGATCGAATGGAAAGAATAGTTTTGTGTTATTTTAGTATGAACTCTTGAATAGATCGAACAGAAAGAATAGCTTTGAGGTAGATTCGTGACCTACAAAAAATTCCTATCTTTTGTTCTCTGCTAATAGGACCTCGGGAGTGATTCTTTATTGCACTTTGAGGGATAATCATATGATCCAACTATGTTAGCATTGTTGAGAGGTTGCACTAGCGAAAGTACGGACCCTAGGCCTCATTTTTAAGCATTGCAACACCGTTTTTGTTCCCGTTTACTATTTGCTACCTTGCTGTTTTTATTTATTAAGATTATAAAAATATATTTCTACCATCCATATTACACTTTATCAATATCTCTTTGCCGAACTAGTGCACCTATATAATTTGCCATTGTATTCGGTGTGTTGGGGACACAAGAGATTTCTTGTATTTGGTTGTAGGGTCGTTTGAGAGAG
>NC_057801.1:45160950-45162268 GCF_018294505.1 Triticum aestivum | reverse complement strand
CTTAGCTAGATAGTTGTATGTTGTTTTATGAGAAGTATGTATGAACTCTACATATGAACATGTATTAATTTGGTCTTTTCGATGTTGTGTAATGATGATCAGCCGACAGTGGATGTACGATGACCAACGCTCTCCCCAGTTCATTAATGTTATGTTTAGTTTTCTATGTGTTGTTGAGGCAAACAAGCGGAATGGTTTTATGTGTTGTCCATGTGGTGTCTGTAAGAATGATAGGAATTAATCGGCCTAAAAAAATCCTTCACAGCCACCTGCTTTAGTCTGGTTTCATGTACGACTATAATTGTTGGACCAAGCATGGAGAACAAGGGGTTATGATGGAAGATAATGAAGAAGAAGAGGATGATGGCAACTATCCTATGTTCCCTGAATACGGTTATACTACAACGGGGGAAGCTGAAGATCAAGAAGCATCAGATGAGCCCGCTGATGATTTTGGTCAGGCCATTGCTGATGCAAAGAGAAACTACGCAAGTGAAAATGAGAGGTTCACTCCTGTACCTAGTGGGCGCAACAAGGCCTGACATCGCATTTGCTTTGAGCAAGCTGAGCCAATTTGTTCCAAACCCGGTGATGTACATTGGTTTGCTATTGAATGAGTTACGCACTATCTGAAAGGTACGAAAGGTACTACGAACTATGGACTTCACTGTATCATATACCCGTCGGTACTTTAAGGGTATAGTGATGCGAATTGGATCTTTGATGATGATGAGACGAAGGTCACAATTGGGTATATGTTTACTCTTGGAGGTCGTGCTACTTCCTACAAGTCTTGCAAGCAAACGATCTTAACGAGATTGACAATGCAAGCATAATTAACAGCGCTAGACACGTCTGGTGTTGAAGCGGAATGGCTTCGAGATCTTTTGATGGACTTTCCATTGGTTGAGAAGCCGGTTTCGGCTATCCTTATGAACTGTGACAATCAGACTGTTATCACCCAAGGTGAAGAGTTCAAAAGACAACATGAAGTCCAGCAAACACATAAGAAGGAGATTAAAATATGTTAGAAAATTAGGAAACTCTGGAGTGATAGCGTTGGATTATATCCAAATAGCTAAGAATCTGGCAGATCTCTTTACTAAAGGGCTATCGCGTGTTGTGATAGATAATGTATCGAGGGAGATGGATATGAGACCCACATGAGTTGCCATGGTGGTAACCCATCCTATGTGATCGGAGATCCCGTGAAGTAGGACCTAGGAAAATAAGCCATTGGTGAACTGATGAGAGTAACTTTACTAACCCACTCCGTTGGAGATGCAATACTCTCGGATACTATATGGTAGGACGACTA
>NC_057801.1:45154625-45160205 GCF_018294505.1 Triticum aestivum | reverse complement strand
TGTCTCGGATGTGGGTTCAGCCAACGCCTCACCACCCGGACGTGCATATATATATTTGTGAGGCATTGGCTAACCCTAGCTGCAATGAGCAGATCACATATGTCCATGCGCACCGCTGTCGTTCCTTTGCTACTGCTACCGTCCCATTCACTGCGTACATGGTTGATGGGAGAGCAGGCCTACGAAACCCCGCCACTCCGGATCCTGTATGGGAGAGGGGCGATTAGTTACTTGGGAAGCGACTACGCGACTGCACACCTCCGATCCACTGTTTCATCTACGTCCGTGCCACCTTCATCATCACCATGCCCACTGATGTCGAACGTGCCACTGCTGAGAAGCTCGAAGCTGACAAGAACGCCGACCAGGATGCCGTTGCTGCCACCGCCGTCGTGGCGGCTTCTGCATGGCCCGCTGAAGGGTATAACTCGTTTATACCGCTCCTATTATTTTTTCTGTTTTAGTCATACTAGCGTCACGCGTAGATGTGTCTGCAATTAGCATAGTATGTGCTTCCATGATCGAATATCAGCATGCGTTAATTTCTTCAATGTCATGCTAGTGATTTATTCTTGGATTAATTTAGTTGAAAAAATGTCTATTTACTCAACGATTTTTGCTCTATTTTGTATTGTTGTGGACATCCCCAATAGCAAAGTATGGGCGCAATGGCATGGAAGTACGCAATGTGTCTTTTGTCAGCATGATGAGACAATAAAACATTAGTTCTTTCAATGTAAATTGGCTCGTTCTATATGGTCAGTCATCCTAATAGCTTCTGGCTTGTACCCTCCTTGTAGTATTGCTAATATATTTGGCAACTGGTTACATGGGATTGAACACAAGTTTAGAACTCTTCTCAGGTGGGAGCGCTCGCCGTTATTTGGTCGCTTTGGCTATGTAGAAATGATAATGTTTTTAACGAGAAAAGTACATCTCTTATGCAGGTTATCTACAGATGTACCGGGACGCTTCGTTTATGGTCGTCTCTACAGCATATGGAGAATCGCGGCCTCTTTATGGAGGTCTGTACACTATTGGAGGCTACGGCGAGGGATAATTTTACCCAACATGGGCGGCAGCATGATCTCAGGATTGGCCCTCATATGTCTTAGGCGTTATACAAACACTAGATGTTTCTTAGTATGTCACCTTTTTTTTGTGTTTTTGTTCTGTGTGTGGACTTCTTTTGGCTGTGTGCATCTTGGTATGCAGAGACCGGGTGTAATGCTTAAACCTTTTAAGTAATAAAGCACCCTTTATCGAAAAAAAGCAAAGTATGGGCGCATATTTATACTCCTGTGCTGCACTGGTACCGTGCAACATATATAGGCTCTCCATTTAAGTCGACCACGTGATCCTTAATAATCCAGATAGCAACAATCACCTCGCTTATAAAAAGGACGGAGAGGCTCTCCCTGGCGGAAGAGGGATGACACATGCCTCGTGCTCCTCCAAAACGTATAGCTGACAATTGGTCATGGGGATGGGAGGTTTCATGGACTTTACCAAGTCCGGTCTGTTTATCAATCTGTTTATAAATCATTAGGCCACTTCCCTAGTCCAGATACCCTTTTGAAGCCGTTGGACGAATTGCACGGCAACGCACTTACGTGGGCGGCTGATGGTCTGGCCAACGAGCCTCTCCATTCGAAGTGTTGACGTCTTACATCTCCCGGCTGAGAAAGGTACAGGGACCTTGCCTTCGTGAATTGCGGTGCCATCATCCTCTTGTGGAGCTAACTAGACCAAATGGATCAAATTGCGACACTTGCTTCCCTGTGTGAAAGCCAATTTTGACAAGTGATAGCAGCAATCTTATTGCTTGTGCAGCAAGACCTTGTCGTGGCTTGCTTGGGTTTGCTTGTGTTTTTAACTTTCTCTGCCACTCTCTTGCACGATCTTGAAAGGCGAAACAATCTGATCCGAATACTTCCGATTTGTATTTTTCATGATTTAGTTCTTGCATATTAGTTGCTTACTGGAACTGGTTGAACACAATTATTTCATCTTTGCAAGTCTAAGAAATACTCCCTTAGTTCCATATTAGTTGTTGTTCATTCTTTACAAGACTAAGAAATACTCCCCTAGTTCCATATTTCATCTTTACAAAGGTACATCGTTGCCAACTACCACCGCTACGCCTACACCACTAAACTACTAAGGCCGTGGGAGGAGGACACCACTGCACAAGTATTATCTTCGATGACTGCCACCAAGGGAACAAACAGCGGCAACAGCGATCTGTCTCCACCACCGCAAAGGGCTACTACCCTTTTCACCTAGGTTCATTGGGGTAGCCGGCAGAGTGGTTCCCCTAGAACCCAAATGAAGGCACCAAGGCTGCCAAAAGTGAGACAGCAGGAGCAAACACACAAGAAACAGAAGTCCGACCACACGCGCACTATCTCCGGCAGCGGTAAGGCAGAACAGTGGATATGAGTTGTCTAAAGATGGTGTTGGACCACTTAGAAGGCCAAAATTGCAGCACCATACAATAGTAGAGGATAGGAATCGCTGAAGCCCAAGGCATACTATCGGCACTGAGAAGGACACTGATCCACTCGCACCAATGGCAGGGACTATCCGAACCCGCAGCCCAGTCTGCCGAAGATGAAGCTAGGCCAACTCACATCATCAACGAGACAACGAACCGCCACCAACTCCACCACCACTTTAGGAAGGCTCACACCACCAATGTGTCCACATAGCTCGGAACAGGGGACCTGAGGCTTTCACCTAAGCTCCTTGGAGGGGTGGGAGAGAGGGGAACATCACCGGAGCCTCCAACAAGGGGAACAACACCCAAAGGCGGCATCTACGGTGTGTCCGCCGTGTTGGCCAAAGTTTTCCCCGTATTCACTGTCAACCACAAGATCCGCAGAGCCGCCCAAGGACTAGCTGCCGAAGCCACCAGGGGTCGGATCCTGCGCGAATTAGAGTAGATCAGGGCTTCGGGATGAAGCTTCTCCATTGCAACCACATGCCGCAGTAGCCGACACCCACCGACTTCATGCGACATACACGGTGGAGAAGTAGCCAACCACCACCTGCTAGCGTTGCTCGCTGCACAACGCACACCGAGCGCCACCGCCCGTGGTCGCCGCCTCGGAAGCCGAGGCTCTCGGGCGGGATGGAGCTGCCGAGATTCCCGCCGCCACTTTCGTCAGTACCATGTGACCGCGTCTAGGAGCACCTCAGACAGCGGCGGATAGGAGGGTTGGGGTGGAGGGAAGAAGCGGAGCCGGGGTATGGTTTGCCCCCGAGTCGCATCAGATGAGGCGCGAGAGCAGGTGTTGGGTGGGGTGAGGGTGATATCTACCGGATATTGCAATCCAAATTAAATTTATAAAACAATGTTAACCCCCAAGATATTTTTTTCCAGGGGTGCTAGATATTTTTTCGATAAAGGATGGATTTTATTAGCTCAAAATAAAGTATCAAGAAGATAAAAAAAATGAGCACACACCCGGCCTCTGCATAGCTAGGATGCACACAGCCGACACCAACTCACACATACGAGAAAAAACACGCTTACAATTTGCAAAGTCATATATGACCAAAGCCATGCGTAGGCGTGGAAAAAAGAAAAGCCCAAGGCGATCAGATCTGCGATCGGCAAACTACAACAACAACCATATCCGCACCAATCATTTCATGACACCACATGGACGACGAGGTTCTTCAACAGCAATGCCATCAGAAAGGGAGCGACACTCAAGCGTCGCTGTCACCGGATCCAACCAAAGGCCAGAATCTAGGGTTTCACCCTGAAAAATCAGTCTGAGCATATCCAAGCAATGTCTTCAACAAGGTCACGACGTGAAAAAACATCGTCAATGCCAGGTATAGCCACTCGGGTCTGACCTAGGCTTTCGCCCTGGAGCTCAAGACCGGGTGCTTCCAGCACCACCATCGAAGCCATGCATGTGTTGTCGCCACCACTTTTCCACGATCCCAGCAGCTACATGCGAGGCAACTGCCGCTACTGCACCACCATCCCTCTGCGTCAAGCCGTCGTCCATAATTTGTATCTCACCGCTGAAGTCATCAACTGGATCAGGAGAGATGAACCCTCCCGAAGTCCTTTCGATGACCACGCCATCGTGGAACCGTAGGAAGTCGCTGCAGTATATGCAGTCATCACCATCCGGCCGATGAGATCTGGATCACCCGCAGCGCCGCCGGCCTGCCACCACACGGGGGGAATCACCCGAAGCCTCAATTGACAAGTGGAACTTATTTCTTGTTGAGAGATCTTCCTGCAAATCCAGATCGACACAAGTTAGGAGGCGACCTAAGTTCTAGAATAGACAATCGTCAATTGAGTTCGTTGACACGACCTTCACCAAACGGATATATATTAAATTCCGTATTATATCCACTACCAAGTTCTACTAATTAATAAATTTAGTTTTATCAAAAGTTTAGTAAAACCACACGATCATAATTTCTTTTGTCAACACTGGGTTCTTTTTCTTTACATGGCTTAGCCTTATTTTATTTTTTGAAAATGAGGATAATCCCCGGACTCTGCATCGTGTGATGTACACAACCATCTTTATTATATTATTCCATAAAACTTTACGAAGTAAATACATAGACCAACCCAAAGCCATCTTTGTGGATGAACACTATCGTCATACCTACAAAGTTTGATGATGCATCACTCAATACAGAGGTCAACGCTTGCTCCTCTTTTAAATAAAAGAAATATTGCTATACGCTACTAGTTTTGAAAGTAAGTAAAAGATTATTATTAAATTCTCACTTGCAGAAAGAAATGTGAAGAAAAATGACGATCAGCTAGAAAAACAGAGCAATCATTACCTGGATTTCTTTGTGTTGTAAAATAAAGCGGCTGTAAGTTGCCGTGCTCGGTTACATTTATGGAATTTCCA
Source organism: Triticum aestivum (assembly GCF_018294505.1). Taxonomy (NCBI): domain Eukaryota; kingdom Viridiplantae; phylum Streptophyta; class Magnoliopsida; order Poales; family Poaceae; genus Triticum; species Triticum aestivum. The sequence goes on along the minus strand of NC_057801.1, from coordinate 45,155,304 downwards.
ACGGATCCATCAAATCGATGCTTAATGTCTGGGTCGAACACTTTTCGTCATCCAATGGGTACATCAAACGTCCATTGATACGGACAAATGTCCGAAATCCCACGAATCGATACCAAATGTAGTAGTTTTTTTTAAATGAAGGTTCAAGAAGAGCCTGGCTTTGAATTAACAAAGCCATCAACCGGCCAGGATTACAAGATCACCAACTTACAAGAAAAAACAAATAGAAACGAGCTGCTGATACAAGGAGCAAAGCGAAACACACTCAAAGGCAGCAGCGATAGCAAGCAGAGGAATGCCACGCTGCAGCCATCACCCTCCAGGACGACCTACACCAACAGGACTAACTACGGACTTGAGAGGATGCATCACCGCACAAGCTTCGTGATCGTAGCCAAACTCAAAGATAGTAATGGACCGAACCTCCTCTAGAATTGCCGCTGCAAAGGGCCCCTGCCCTCTCATCCTGGCTCAAAGGATGCCGCGCCGGCAGCCGCTAGCTCGGTTCACCCTAGAACCCAGATGGAAGACGTCCATGTTGCGTATGGAGAAGGAACTAGGAGCAGACCTGCAAGCTCAGAGCACACCACTCCGAGCACCGTCATCGTGCACGGTTAAGCCACACCGAAGGGCAAGACCTATCGGCCGCAGTCGCAGCAAACAAGGTTAACAACGACGA
>NC_057801.1:45154188-45154615 GCF_018294505.1 Triticum aestivum | reverse complement strand
TCTTACTTGCGTCTGCAAAGAAGAAAGCTCGTCAGTTGTAGTACAAGGTGCGTTGGGTTGCCGTCTCGCGGTACTACCACTACTACCTGCACCAAAAGATGACCAAAACTCAAGCACAGAAGCAAAAACTTACCATGAGCAGGGAGCAGTTCATGATGGTAACTATTACTGACTTTTCATTGTTTCAAGCAGTCAACTATATGTTTCGTGCTCACATGTCATCCTTCCAAAATTTGCATAGGTTGTTCCTCGTTGGTGCTATGGAAGGCATGACGGATGGGCGAGTTTGGTGGATAGGTGGGTCAGTGACGATGCAGAGTTTGCTGCCAAGAGCATCAAGGCCCGGGCTAACCGTGGAAAAGACGGGACACGCGGCCAAGGAAACAGGAACCACTGGGGCTTCAAGGCCATGAAGGTATATCTATAT
>NC_057801.1:45146444-45152686 GCF_018294505.1 Triticum aestivum | reverse complement strand
TTGTGCCATGCCTTTCATGTTTCAACTTTTATGATGTTTCATGTCTTGCACTACTTTTATGTTCGTGAACTTTCGTCGGTGATGATCTTTAGATGATGAACTTGACTATGTTTAAATGATGATGATGAACTATCATATTTCATATTATTCTGCTTTGAAATGCTGTCAAATGAATTGAAAAAGAGAAAATAGGGGAAAAACTATGCCTACGGCAAAGCCGTCGGCATATATATGCTCAGGAGCCACCAGGAGGCGCCACATGGCAGAGCTATGCCTACGGCAAAGCCGCCCTCATAGATTTCCATGTATGCCGACGGCTTTGCCGTAGGCATAGCCCTGCCGCCAGGCCAAGCCAGGAGACGACACATGGCAAAGGTATGCCGACAGCCAAGCCGTCGGCATACCTTTGCCACGTGTCGTCTCCCGAGTCGCCAGCGGTTTTGACGGCGCCGTCCGTTGCCGTCAGACGGAAAACAACGCCGATGTCTAAACTATGCCGACGGCTGCCCCACGGCCGTCGGCATACGCTCCTATGTCGACGGCTATACTACACCGACGGTCTGACACATCTACGCTGACGTGATCTACACCGACGGGGCTATGCCGACGGCAGCCGTAGGCATTGATCTGTGCCGACCGCATAGGACCTATGCCGACGGCGCTAGGCCGTAGGCATAGCCCGCGAGTCCGGTAGTGATACTCACTACTAGGAAAAGGCCTACTAATGGCGCACCTGTTTTGGCTACTAATGGCGCACTACAGGAGCGCCATTAGTACCACGCCACTAGTATATTTTAGTAATGGCGCACCACCGGTGCGCCATTAGTATCCGGTATACTAATGGCGCATCACAGGTGCGCCATTAGTATCCCACTGGTGCGCCATTAGTATCTGGTATACTAATGGCGCACCACATGGAAGTGCGCCATTAGTAACAATTTTTATTTTTTTTTCGTTTTTTCTTAATCTTAGGTCACTATTTCACATATGAGATATCCAACACATATATACACAACAAGCATCCATATAACAATCATATCCAACACACAAGTTTCATCATATATACATACATAGCCAACACATAGTTCCATCGTTACATATTACAAAAGTTTCACATTATTCATCCAACACCGCTATCCATCAATTCACAACAGTTTCACATTGATACAAAATAAAAACACAAATGGAAAAGAAGCACTCCATCCATGCAAGCTTCCGTGAATTAAATCAAATCTGCAAAATGATAAACAAGAAGTTAGAAGAAGAAGAAGAAGAAGAAGACTAGAAGATACTAGAAGAAGAAGAACACTAGAAGAAGAATAAGAAGAAGAATAAGAAGAAGACTATAAGCTTATTATGTAAACTTGATCATTTTGTGCTAACATAAGTTATTTTGGAGCTAACCTATAGGAAACTAAGCATATAAGCTCTAAGTTAGCATATTAGAGCCAACTTAGGTAAAATGAAGCTAACATATGTCATTTTGGAAAAGAAGAAGAATAAGAAGAAGACTATAAGCTTATTATGTGAACTTGATCATTTTGTGCTAACATAAGTAATTTTGGAGCTAACCTACAGGAAACTAAGCATATTAGAGATAACATAGGTAACTAAGTATATATATATATCATTTTGGAGATCTGACATACCTGACATAGTTCAGTTCTCATTGTTCTTCTCCTTCTCCTTCCTCAGCCTGATGCGCCAAGAGCGGCGAGGCGGTGGAGGCAGTGGGATGTAGTCTTCTACCAGAATTGGCATGGTCATGTCGCCCAGCTGTGGGATCGTCGGCGCCACCACTGGTGCGTGGTCATTGTCAGGCACCACCACCATCGTGAGGCCATCTTCAGGCAGGACGGGCACGATGATCGCTAGGTCATCCTCATCCACCACCATCTCTTGCCATGGTCAGCCACCACCATCTCTTGCCCATGGTCAGCCACCACCATCTCTTGCCCTTGGTCAGCCACCACCAGCGCTAGGTCATCCTCAGCCTGATGCCCATCGTCATCGTGCAGCTCCTCATCCCCACTCTGCTCCTCTTCTCCCCCACTCCAGTCCGGATCATCCTTCTTATTGTCTTCGCTGCTGCCAGAATCGCTTATACTTTCGCTAAAGCCAGAATCGTTGTTGCTTTTGCTACAGCCATAATCGTTGTTGCTTTGGCTATAGCCAGTGTCGCTGCTGCTACTCCCATTGCCTGTCCAAATGCAACAATGACCGTTAACAATCGATGTGAGACAAAGCCAAATGTAGAGGAATAAGAAGAGGCAAAACATACTGGCATCATCATCGTCAGCGTAGCGCATGCGACACATAGTCGCGTTGAACATCTTCACGATGAGCATGGTGGCGTCGTCGTCGTACCTGAAGAGAAGGAAGTACCCTAGCCACAGGTCGTAGGCACGGTAGAACTTCTCCCACCCACGATACAAGTACATGTGGCCCTCCTTGATCACCAACTCCACATCCCACTGCCTGCGAAACCCGCTGTCGGCCTGTCGCAACTTTGCATTATTTGGCGGATCTTCATCCAGCATGTTCATAAAACTGTCAGGCAGCCTCTGCAGTTTGGGACAATGAGTGATGTAGCAAACAACAGATATCATAATGAGATGGGTGAAGGGGAGATCTCTCCTTTTATATACATGCGTCATGGATGATACTTAAGTCCCAAGTGTGATACTGAAGAACTCAGAAGCATCAAACTCGTACTGCGGTGTGGCAGAGCGGCGGTGGCTGCTTCCCCCCATCTCTGATAAGCATGTCAAGAACAGATTCAAGAACAGATTCACATGTCTGGCTGTTAGCCATTACAAACTTAAATTTATCTATTTCTGTATCTCAAAAACTATCATAAATGAATAATAGTATCATTCAGGGGTTTCTATCAGCAGCAGGTCATGCCACTTGAATCCCCCAGGTCATCACACTCACTAAAACAGCCGCATCCATTGATCAAGTAAAAAACAGTACAATACAGTTTTAGTATATATAAGCAGACAATAGTTAGATGAATGGAAAACATTGCCTGTCTAAGTAACAACAAATTGATGAAAGCACGGAATAAGACAAGCAAATGTTTCTGTACTACTATTTACTATATTTCTCATGCTGACAAGCCTGCATTTTTATTTAACAGTTAGAGTCATGTTGTACCACTACAAGAGTAGCACCTCCCTCTTTCTTTCTTTCCTTCATTCTTGTTAAATTAATTTTACTCCAGCATCTACTAACCTCCTCCAACTTTACTACTACTACATCCCTCTCAAAATACATCCCTCCTCCAACTTTACTACTACTACTACTACATCAAATGGATGGATGCATGGATGGGACTGAATAAGATGACTTACTTGATTTGGCCTATAACTTGCATAATTTCTACTAGCGGCAAATGTTACGAAATGGACAAACAGAATCTTCTGAATCAAGGACAGAAATGTTCAACTAGCTTCAGTCCATCTTTTACCATGTGTACATAGTGATAAATCCACAAGCCACCTACTATTTACATCCAACTACTCTTACTTCACTACAAGATTACAACATTTCCAGACAGCTCTCAAGTCCTAATAAAATGAATCACAATATCATTTTTCCAAGCACGATCAGATTAGCACTCCACTAAAGTAAGACCACAAACATCATGTTCACACTACCCGAAACAGAGTTTTTGGTGACGGCCAGGCACCATCGTGACGGGCCCGATGCCTCCTTCAGGAACGTGGGCACGTTCCTGACGTGGACGGTCCACCGAGAGGAAAGATGGCAACGTTCCTGACGCTCTTCACGATAGCCTTCATGAAATAGAATAACCTTCAGGAACGAGGTGGCATGTTCGCGTCGGGGCCCAATCCACGTCGCGAATCAGATATGCACCTTCAGGAACGTGTACCTGGCCGTCAGGAAGACACGTTCGCGGGACGCGCTGATATTTTCGCTCGGGAGGCGCCTGATTTTTTCGTTTGGGAGAGAAAACCGCGCGGATATCGGATATTTTTGCGTGGCTGTGGTCACGTGTGGAGCGCTTGGTCAAAATCCCTAAAACAGGTCCGGTCTTCCCCCATCGGTCTGCTCCTCCCACTCCCACGACCAGCGCCGCCGCTTGCCCCCGTGTCCGCCGTCCAGTTCTGATCCGCCGACTCCCTCCCCGTCGAGCGCCACCAACATCGCCATTGAGCACCGACTCCACGCCTCCAGCACAGCCTCCCTCCCCATCTAGCGCGGCCCCCATCGCCGGCGACTTCCAGATCCGCCTCCCTGGCCGGCGAACTTCCAGATCCGCGTCCCTGGCCGGCGAACTTCCAGATCCACCTCCGTCGCCGTGTGGAGGTGGCTCCCTCCCCGACCAGTGAGTGCCCGTCTTCTCCTCCCCCCCTCCCCATCTATTGCTATTCCAAATAATTTACATGTGCTGCAGCAATATGTTCATTGTTTAGTACACTCTTCTTGAGATTAAAACAATGATGTTTTGTTGTTCTTCTGAAAGGATTGAGTGCAACAGCCATGGGGTATTATAGTCGCCATCTGTCTAGGTAGTGTGCTGCGCAATTTTAAGTTTGTGCATACATTAAATCGGGTTGTTCCTCAATTGGTCTCATTGATGAGTTGTGATACATATCTGTATGCGTAGCTGTAGGTTATGCTCCCTGTTCAGGAAGGTGCAGTTTACGTATGCATGCTTTATTGTTTTCTCTTCATTGAAGGTCTTACAAAATCAGGAAGTTGTAGCGCTACAAAGGCCAAGTTTGAGAAGTGACATTGCCACACCACAACCCTCTCGATCAAGAAGTCCAATGCAGGCATGTTGGTAAGTTCCACTCATGGAAAGTTTGTTGAAAGAGCATGTTTTCATATGTAGGAAAGAAAGTATGGGCCTGCAGCAGCAACAAACTTGAACACTACAATTATTGTTAATCTGAAATTAAAGCGACATGCTATGTCCATGGTTTCAGAAGAACCCACCACAAAGCATCTTCAAGACGCACATCTAGCATATTGGAAGGAACGTCATCTCGATCTTCAAAGTTATGTTCCTGGTACTTCTTCATAGTTGCAGTCTGCACTTGGCACCAAGAAAAGACCTTTTCATTTGTTTGGTGACTAATAGCATGTGTGTCATGAGCTGGACTTTACCTTTGTGTTTGAAAACTTGTATACATATATTACAGTTTTGCCTTTCACCATTGTTCATTGAAATATGCTATATTCTTTTCCATTGTAGGTGAATTGATCCTTCCAAGCCCAAGAGGATGCAGGTACTCCGCTGGCAGATCCTTCCCATGCTGAAGGCCATGTTCATGCTACTCATCTGGATGAGCATGGTTCTACCCCAAGACAGGATATATACCATTTGTTGCACTACAGTTGGTATATAGCAAGATGGATAAGAAATACCCAAGAGCTTCTTCCTTTTCAAGATTAGAAGATGGATGATAGTGATACGGTAAGTTGTTGTTATGATCCCCAATTCCTCTATGCACAAACTTAACAATGGTTCTGATCATGTTACTTCTATGGTTAGCAAAGTAAACTGCAGCTGAATTATACAAGTAGAGCAATGTAGTATAGTGCATGTAAGATTGTGGTGTCATCAAAACAGGGATGCATTAAACTAGTTCATGTGTTAATAATTTATGATATGAAACAATCTATTTAATCAGTGCCTGTGTATTTCAATTAGTGGTTGCTGCTTGTTTATGTGCTGCTCTGTTTCTTTCTGTGTAAATGTGGTGCTAGTTCTGTCCTTGTAGTGTAGTGCCAGTGCAGTGCACAACTGCATATATATGTCTTTTACACATATTTGCTCTGACTGTGCTATAGGTCTTGTTGATGATTTGCACATAAACCTAACTGTTTGTCGCACTATAGATGCTATATAGCAAGCTGGAATGGTTTCGAATGTGCATGGTATTGACATTTTATTCATGTATTAAAATATTTGACAACCTCAACAAGTAGAGGAGCAAGTTCAAGTACGAAAGGTGCATGGTCTTGGCTTTCAGTTTGGATTGGATTATAAACATTTATTTTATTTCCTTTTCTTCCTTGTACGTTATGTTCCTGTTAGCTCTTCATAAGTGCAGCCTACACTTAGCTTTAATAAAAGACTTCTTCACTTGCTTGGTGGATAACAACATGTGTGTGTCGTGAACTGAAGTTTCCTTTTGGTTTGTAAACTTGTTCATGCTGCCCAAGTGTTTGTGTATTTCAGTTAGTGGTTGCTGCCTTCTTAAGTG
>NC_057801.1:45143474-45145061 GCF_018294505.1 Triticum aestivum | reverse complement strand
TGTCCTTACTTGAGATACATCAAGTTCTTGTAGTAATGTTAAACTACCGATGTTCGGAACTTGCATTGCAAAGCTATAAATATGACGCTTACTGCTAGTTTTCTACATGTAGTGCTAGTTCTGTACATGCAGTTTAGTGCTTGTCATACTTAGATTTTTCCTATGAAGTGATGATTTTTTTTGCTACCACGTAAAGTTGTGAAGGTGGTTGGTCATGAAAAATTTTCATTTGCCATAAAAACTATGGGTATAGGGCATTGGATGGCAATCATTTATTTTTTCTTGCCTTTTTTTAATTATGTTCATGTTACATTTAATTGCATCCTATACTTGGTAATAAGAAAAGTCATGAGCTGTAGTTTACCTTTTGGTTTGAAAGCTTGTACATATCACAGTTTTGCCTTTCACCGTTGTTCATTAAAATCTCCTATATTTTTCTATTGTATAGGTGAATGGAACATTCCAAGCCCAAGGGAATGCACTCCATTAACAGAATCTTCCCATGATGGAAGACCATCCTCATGCTACTCATGTGCATGAGCATAGTTCTACTCCAACATTTAGAAATTCCAGTAGTATAATTAGTTGTTAATATTGTGAAATAGGGTGTAGGTAGGCTTTCTTTGTCAATTGCTTCTCTTGGCAATTTAGGAATCAACCAGTATGCGTGTTTCATATTTGGTGACACCTCCTGTTAAGTTAAGGCTCCATGAATCATGACTTGGATATGAATATGTAGATCTTGTGAATAACGAGATTTAAATAAATTGGATGGGTACATTGTGACCTAGGAATTGGATGTGATTTTAAACAGGGTTATATGATCTTTGTGTATGCATGAATGTGAAATGATTTGGCATGTGGCTGTGAATATATATACCGCTTTCCAATAATATTTTTATTTGCTCTTGGTTCATTCCTGAGGACCGTTTTAATTCTTTCCTGACGAAGCCAGCCATCATGGATATGTAGAGCTCATTCCTGAAGGTATGGTCCTGAGTGCCACTAGCTGTCAGGAAACAGAACATGTTCCCGACGGCCAGTTTTCTGACGGTATCTCCTGACGGTGAGGCCGTCAGGAATATGAATTTGGGTGGCTCCAGGCACTTGTCAGGAAACGCCGTCAGGAAAATCTATTCGTGACGGGTACCGTCAGGAACGGCGATCTTTCCTGACAAGCTGTTGCTGACGGGAGTTTCCTGACGGTGGGGTATCATTCCTGACAAAATCGGTTTGTTCCTGACGGATTTTGGCCGTCAGGAAAAAGTCAGTTTGGGGTAGTGTCATGCAGCAAAATATATCCACACTATCATGTGTGCGTTGTTGCTAACAGATTCAAGAACAACACTACATTTCTATGGAAAGAAGATCAGCAGGAAAGTAGACGAACAATTTAAATCTCAGAGCCTTGCAAAATAAAAAAAGAACAAAATTGCCGAAGATCAGCAGGAAAGTAGACGAACAAACTTCAGATCACTGTACTTCCCAAACACACAACACCTCGGTCTTCTTTCTGAAGTACTACCTGCATACAAAAAGAAACTGAAGCCTTTGCACTCGGCCTTCTCATGCTGACGGGGCGAGGGG
>NC_057801.1:45137662-45142966 GCF_018294505.1 Triticum aestivum | reverse complement strand
GTGCGCCATTAGTAACAAATATTTTTTTTCAAAACTACTAATGGTGCACCACACACCAGGTGCGCCATTAGTAATATATTACTAATGACGCACCGACACATAGTGCGCCATTAGTATATAGTAATGGCGCACCACATGTCCGGTGCGCCATTAGTGGCCATATCATCTATAGCCCTTTTCCTAGTAGTGACTCCCTTAGTTCCATATTAGTTGTCATTCATTCAGTACAAATTTAGTAGGGGATACTCCCTTAGTTCCATATTAGTTGTGGTTCATTCTTTACAAGTCTAAGAAATACTCCCTTAGTTCCATATTCCATCTTTACAAGGCTGCATCGTTGCCAACTACCACCGCTACGCCTACACCAACTAAACTATTAAGGCCGTGGGAGGAGGACACCACTGTGCAAGTATTATCTTCGATGACTGCCACCAAAGGAACAAACAGGGGCAACAACGATTTATCTCCGCCACCGCAAAGGGCTATTACCCTTTTCACCCAGGTTCACTGGGTGCCGCACAGGCAGCCTGGAGAGTGGTTCCCCTAGAACCCAAATGAAGGCACCAAGGCTGCCAAAGGTGAGACAGCAGGAGCAGACCCACAAGAAACAGAAGTCCGACCACCCACGCATTATCTCCGGCAGCGGTAAGGCAAAACACTGGACATGAGTTGTCGAAGCATGGTGTTGGACCACTTAGAAGGCATAAATCGCAGCATCATACAATAGTAGAGGATAGGAATCGCTGAAGCCCAAGGCATACTGTTGGCACTGAGAAGGACATTGATCCCCTCGCACCAACGGTAGGGACTATCCGAACCTGTAGCCCAGTCTGCCGAAGATGAAGCCAAGCCAACTCACATCCTCATCGAACCGCCACCATCCACCACCACTTCAGGAAGGCTCACACCACCAAGGTGTCCACATAGCTCGGAACAAGGGACCTGGGGCTTTCACCTTGTTAGACTGTATAGCTCCTGTATATGTGTACGTATATGAATACGTACGATGTAACGTTGTACCTCCTTGTTATATATATGAGATAGGCCACCCCTAGAGGGTTGAGCCGGTTCCCTAAACCTATTGTCTTACATGGTATCAAACTAGGTCTACACTTCCGCTACACCCCAAGCCGCCGCCGCCCCACGTTGCGCCGTCGCCATCTTCGATCGCGCCGCCGCCACCATGTCGGGATCCGCCGCCTCGGGCTCCTCCATGGCCAGCTACCTGCCGGCCTCCCTGGCGGCCCTCCTCTCCCGGCCCCTCGACTCCGCCGCGGCTGCTTCACTCCCGATCGGGACGAGGAGCATCGGCTCCTTCTTCTCCTCGTCGCCCGGAACCACGCTGGTGGTCCGCACTTCCAGCGCCACGACGGACGACTCCCTGCCCGCCTTCGCCAGCGCCAACGCTGCTGCCCCGATGGAGGCCTCTGACTCGGCCCTGATGGCTGGTCTCGCCGCGTCGGGTGCGGCTCCTGCGCCCTCGATCTCCGCGGCTGTGCCTGTCGCCACTGCCCCTATGGCGCCTTTGCCTCCGGCAGTCTCCACGGGTTCTCTACCGCCGCAGCCGTTTCACTTCGGAAACCTTATCACCATCAAGTTGTCGGCGGACAACTACATCTTCTGGCGTGCGCAGGTCCTCCCGCTTCTTGGGAGTCATTACCTGCTTGGCTACGTCGACGGTTCTCTCCCCTATCCTCCTGCGCTTATCGACAGTGTGCACGGCCCGGTCTACAATCCGGCGCACCGTGTTTGGATGGGGCAGGACCAAGCGAACCTCTCCTCCATCCAGGGGTCGCTCACTCTGGCCGTTGCCGGTCTTGTTGTCTTCGCCAAGACGTCTCATGAGGCTTGGACCATCCTTGAGCGCTCCTTTGCAGCACAGTCGCAGGCTCGTGTCTCTTCGCTCCGTCGTCAACTTGGGGAGTGTCAGAAACTTGACTCCACTGCCACCGAGTTCTACAACAAGGTCAAGGGCCTCGCCGACACGCTGGCTTCTATTGGACAGCCCCTTACTGACTCCGAGTTTAACTCGTTTATTGTCAATGGTCTTGATGAGGAGTATGATGCCTTAGTCGAGATCATTAACGAGCGGGGCAACTCCACACCCATGATGGCGCACGAGGTCTTTTCCCGTCTCCTTCTCACTGAGCAACGGGTTGAGACGCGTCGCTCCAGGAGCAGCGGCTCCCTCTCGGCCAACACCGCCACGAAGGGTGGCCGCGCATCTTCATCATCTCGGGCCCCTTCGGGGCTGCCACCACAGCCCGCTTCGGCCCCCCCTTCTACTGCAACATTACCGGGGGCTGGCGGTCCTCGTGTGTGTCAGCTTTGTGGTCGTGATGGACACTGGGCCTCTAAGTGTCACAAGCGCTTTCAGAAGAGTTTTCTGGGTCTTGGCAATGATGGCAAGGATACACGCAACTTTGCGCGTCAAGTGGCCATGGCAGAAAAACCGACGGCCACAAAGCAGCAAGGGCACACTCAGTCCTACTCTGTTGATCCTCACTGGTACATGGACTCCGGGGCAACGGAGCATCTGACGAGCGAGATGGGCAAGCTCCATACTCGCGAACCCTACCATGGCTCCGACAAAATCCACACCGCCAATGGAGCAGGTATGCATATATCTCATATTGGTCAAGCATCTATTCTTACTAGGCATGCAAATAGGAGTCTTCAGCTTCGTAATGTGCTTAGAGTTCCCTCTGTGACACGTAATCTTCTTTCTGTTCCTAAACTCACACGTGATAATAATGTGCTTTGTGAATTTCACCCTTTTAATCTTTTTATTAAGGATCGGGGCACGAGGGACATTCTTCTTAGCGGGCAGTTGTGCCAGGGCCTCTATCGTTTGGAGCATCCTGGTGTCGCTCGCGTGTTCAGTGGAGTTCGGGTTTCTCCGTCACAGTGGCATGCTCGTCTTGGTCACCCGGCCACACCTATCGTTCATCATGTTTTGCGTCGTCATGAGCTTCCTAGCATGTCTAGTAATAAAGATGTAGCAGTGTGTGATGCTTGTCAGCAAGGGAAAAGTCATCAACTTCCTTTTTCGGAGTCCAGTCGTGAGGTTAAACATCCTTTAGAACTTGTTTTCTCTGATGTATGGGGTCCTGCTCAGACTTCTGTCAGTGGTCACAATTATTATATCAGTTTCGTTGATGCTTATAGTCGCTTTACCTGGCTTTACCTTATTAAACGCAAATCTGATGTGTTTGACATTGTTGTTCAGTTCCAAAAACATGTTGAACGCCTTCTCAAGCACAAAATTGTTCATGTCCAGTCGGACTGGGGGGGTGAGTATCGCAACCTCAACTCCTTCTTTCAGTCGCTTGGGATCGCTCACCGTTTAGCATGTCCACATACACATCAACAGAACGGTTATGTGGAACGTAAGCATCGTCACATTGTTGAAATTGGTCTTACTCTTTTGGCCCATGCATCGGTTCCGTCTCGGTTCTGGAGTGATGCCCTTACCACTGCTTGTTTTCTCATAAACCGCACTCCCACTCGTGTTTTGAATATGAAGACTCCACTCGAAGTTCTCCTTAATGAACAACCTGATTATACCTTCTTTAAGGTTTTTGGGTGTGCTTGTTGGCCACATCTCCGTCCTTATAACAAACGCAAGCTTGAGTTTCGTTCCAAGAAGTGTGTTTTTCTTGGTTATAGCTCTCTTCATAAAGGTTACAAATGTCTTCATGTTCCAACAAATCGTGTCTACATATCTCGGGATGTTGTGTTTGATGAGCAAGTCTTTCCTTTTGCGAAGCTTCCTATGTCCACTGCTGAACCATTGCCTTTGCATTCATCCTCCGTTGCATCTGACCAATTTGATGATATTGCATACTCTCCTATTTTGCTGCCTAACCATGGTGCAGGCACTGGACGTGGGGCTCGGTTGGAGATTTTGGAGGAGCCATCGTCTCCTCCTGATGATCGAGAGGTGTCCCTGCATGGCCTCGGCGATCGTGCTCATGCACATCGGGCCGAACCTCCGCCTACGCTGACTGCTTCAGCGCCCCCGGCCTCTGGACCGGCGCCCTTGATCATCGGGCCATCTTCGTCGCCCATGGGCCCGGAGTCAGTTTCTGCGCCGGCCTCGTCGTTTCGCCAGGAGGTTTCGTCGTCTCGGCCTGTCACCACGTCTGCTGAGCCGGCCTCGCCGCTTCGCCAGGAGGCCTCGCCGTTCTCTCGGCCCACCATAACGCCGACCTCGTCACCCACTCGGTCTGGTGCGGCTGGGCCGTGCTCGCCTGGGCCGTGCTCGCCTGGCCTGAGCCCACCTGCCCCTGGAGTCCCGTCGCCGTTGCTCCTTGAGGCATCTCCATCGGTGGTCGAGGCCTCTCCATCATCGTCATCGCCTGCTTCATCGTCTGTACACTCTGAGGCGTCGCCATCACCGCCACATGTGCCTCCTGTGGCTCCTCAACGACCACATACACGGAGTCGCAGTGGAGTATTTCAGCCCAAACAGCGTACTAATGGTACGGTTGCCTGGTTGGCTGCATGCCTGGCTGCCATCCGTGCGGATCCTACCTCTGAGCCTCGTACGTATCAAGCTGCTCTCAGCATACCTCATTGGCGAGAGGCTATGGAACAGGAGTATCATGCTCTTCTTTGTAACAAGACATGGACCCTTGTTCCTCCACCACCTCGAGTTAATGTCATCGATTCCAAATGGGTTTTCAAAGTGAAGAAGCATTCTGATGGTTCTATTGAGCGCTACAAAGCGCGTCTGGTTGCTCGAGGATTTCGGCAGCGTTATGGTCTTGATTATGATGACACCTTCAGCCCAGTTGTTAAACCGACTACCATCAGGCTTCTTCTCTCTCTTGCAGTTACTCGGGGATGGTTTCTTCGTCAGCTTGATGTGCAGAATGCTTTTCTGCATGGTGTCCTGGAGGAGGAGGTCTATATGCGGCAGCCACCAGGGTTCTCTGATCCTGATCGTCCTGATTATCTGTGTCGTCTTACGAAAGCACTCTATGGTCTGAAGCAGGCTCCCCGTGCTTGGCATGCTCGTCTTGCGACAGCTCTCCGTGCTCATGGTTTTGCATCCTCGGCTGCTGACTCTTCGTTATTTCTTCTCCAACGGCCCGAAGTTATCATGTATCTGCTGGTCTATGTGGATGATATTATACTTGTCAGTTCTTCTCAGTCGGCTGCTTCTGCTCTTGTTCGGTCCCTTGGTGCTGATTTTGCAGTCAAAGATCTTGGGAAGCTTCACTACTTTCTTGGTGTGGAAGTCGCTTCTCTCTCTGATGGTCTTGTTATGACACAAAAGAAGTACTGTTTGGACTTGCT
>NC_057801.1:45136091-45137571 GCF_018294505.1 Triticum aestivum | reverse complement strand
TATGCTGTGTTCTTTGGCTCTACTTTGATCGCCTGGAGTGCTCGGAAACAAGCTACTGTTTCACGTAGCAGTACTGAAGCTGAGTATAAGGTTGTGGCTAATGCAACTGCAGAGGTTATCTGGGTGCAGTCTTTACTTCAGGAGTTGGGTATATCTCAATCACAGTCTCCTATTCTTTGGTGTGATAACATCGGTGCTACATACCTATCTGCTAATCCAGTATTTCATGCCCGAACGAAACACATCGAAGTGGACTATTATTTTGTACGGGAACGGGTATCTCAGAAGCAACTACAGATCAAGTTCATCTCCTCCAAAGATCAACTTGCAGACATCTTCACCAAGCCGTTACCTCTTCCACAGTTTGTGCATTGTCGGCGCAATCTTACCCTTCTAGATTCTTTAGGAAGTGGCTAAGATTGAGGGAGGGTGTTAGACTGTATAGCTCCTGTATATGTGTACGTATATGATTACGTACGATGTAACGTTGTACCCCCTTGTTATATATATATGAGATAGGCCACCTCTAGAGGGTTGAGCCGGTTCCCTAAACCTATTGTCTTACACACCTGAGCTCTTTGGAGGGGTGGGAGGGCGGGGAACATCACCGAAGCCTCCAACAAGGGGAACAACACCCAAAGGCGGCATCTACTGTGTGTCCGCCGTGCTGGCCAAAGTTTTCCCCGTAATCACTGTCAACCACAAGATCCGCAGAGCCAATCCCCAAGGACCAGCTGCCGAAGCCACCAGGGGCCGGATCCTGCACGAATCAGAGTAGATCAGGGCTTCGGGACGAAGCTTCTCCATGGCGACCACATGCCGCAGTAGCTGACGCCCACCGACTTCATGCGACATACACGGCGGAGAAGTAGCCAACCTCCACCTGCCAGCGTTGCTTAGGTCGCCGCCTCAGAAGCCGAGGCTCTCAGGCGGGATGGAGCCGCCAGGATTCCCGCCAAAGTTTTACCATGTGACCGCGTCGATGAGCACCTCTGACGGTGGCGGATAGGAGGGTTGGAATGGAGGGAAGACACGGAGCTGGGTACGGTTTGCCCCCGAGTCGCCTCAGATGAGGTGCGCGAGCAGGTGTGGGGATATCTACCGGATATTGCAATCCAAATTAAATTTATAGAACAATGTTAACCCCCAAGAAACATTTTTTGCAGAGGTGCTAGATGTATAATGTTAATCAAAGAACAATTGGAAACTTATTTCTCGTTGCGAGATCTTTCTGCAAATCCAGATCGACACAAGTTAGGAGGCGACCTAAGTTCTAGAATAGACAATCGTCAATTGAGTTCATTGACACGACCTTCACCAAACGGACATATATTAAATTCCAAATTATATCCACTACCAAGTTCTACTAATTAATAAAGGACTGTGCTAACGACCAGATCAGGTCTATGCAATACGTATTGAGCCTAATAACCAACTAAGCCACCTTTTTTGTTGTCTATGGTAGATAAACAATGTTATT
>NC_057801.1:45134265-45135128 GCF_018294505.1 Triticum aestivum | reverse complement strand
TCAGGACTGGGTACATAACTTAGTGTCTATGAAGTGTGAGTTATCATATTATTTGCATAGAAGTTATCGTGGTATGTTTCAACGACTCCCCCACTCCGGCCCCTTCGACAAAGTTACCAGGACTGGTACATAATCTATCATGTTTACGATGTGTGAGTTATCATGTTATTTTCATAGAAGTTATCAGACTATGTTTGCAACATATTTTTCTTCATGGGTGAAGATGCAGCACAACCATACAGGCAACAACCCTGGGTGCCATTTGCTAATAGAGACCACGAGCATGGCAGCACACATGCGTCTCGAGCAACCTAAAGCACTGGATGGCCGTGTGTTGTGGTCGTAGGGGTCAGAGCACCAGCCAACTGCATCAGGAAAGGCCAAGTAGTGGTTCTCGTCCTCCTACTTGACGAACTGACGACAATATATGAGTAGTAGCCGCCGCTAGACGAAGGTATCAGGGTGCTACCAATGGCCGACACGAGTGAACTTGCGAGAGATGCATCTCTCTTCCATCGAGGACACGAGCGGACGGGCCGAGGTGTTGTTCCTCTGTGGCAACGCCGGAGGCAAGCGAAGCGACATACGGGGCTCGCAACAACGGGGATGGATTGATCCGAAGAAGGGCGGCGTAGATCCGATGGCGGGCAGCTCCGGCAGCGGCGGCGGTTTTGGTCGAGCTCGGCTCCATGGCCGACGATGACTGAACTGGATCTTCCCCTCATGCAGCCATTGCTGCGAGAGGTGAGAGAGACGTGTGGGATGTGGGAAGAGGAAGGGGAGGGACAAGCGGCGGAGGCGCTGTTCACCGGCGGGCTCCGGCGACTGAGGCGGGGTTCAGATGGGGCTCAGGACAGGAGGAG
>NC_057801.1:45130207-45132023 GCF_018294505.1 Triticum aestivum | reverse complement strand
GCCCGGGAAGAACGGCCTAAGCCACTAGGACCTGGATCCGGCAATGGAAGGAGCATATCGGGGCGGAGAGGATGGATTGCATCTGATGGCGGCAACCGCGGGGGGAAGGCTGCACACCAACGACCGGGGACCGACGCCTCCTAGTACCCCTCAGGATAGAGGGAGGTGCCTCACCAGCTCCGGCAAGAATGACCCGCCGTCAGGGCCACCCCGCGCTGGGCTGCCGCCCCGGATGTCGAGGGCCTCCACGCTACGTGGAGCCGCTGGATCCCCTGCCGCCACCTTCATCAGTTTCGAGCGCACGCCGGCGCACACCTCTGGCGGCAGCGGAGGGGATGGAGGGGTGCGGCTGCGGCGGTTAGGGTTTTGCAAGGGCGGGGGGGCGGGGGGGGACCGCGAGCGAAGCAAAGATCCACCAAATGTAGTAGTGGATGGGGGGATTTTGGATACACTATGGACATACCTTGGATTCCACTACAAACCCACTTTCTTTTTAACCCCCTTCCCTATGCGGCCTCCATTGGACAAAGGGTAAGTTACACCATGTTGGATGACAGCCTCCCTAATCACTATCCATGTACACGTTCGGATGTGTGCACACACTTTTAGTCTGTTTGTTTAGATGCACGGCATTGAAGATGCCACTAGTTTCCACACCAGCAAATACAGATTTAGGTTGCCGCCAGTACGTACGCAAGACTATGATGTTACTGAGTTTATCATGCCTCCTACTAATACTACAGAAATTCTATTTGGCATTTCCTTGAGCTCTTTAGAATTCTACTTTCAGATATATCTGTATATTATAATGCTCTTCAGAATTTGTACACTCCATCGCCCCATCGATGAACAAAATTCATGATAAGAATTTTCTAGGATAGTCATTTTTGCTCCAATTTGTATTGTTATGGGCATCCCCAATACCCAAGCTCAGGCATAGAGTCAATTACATCACTGGTGCTATAACTTGACACAAAATAGTCATTTTAGTGCTAGAACTTGTGGTGTATATATAAGTGGTTCAAGAACTTGGCTTGCTGGTGCAAATACGGTGTTGTATAAGCCTGCAGCTCTGACTTGGCGTTCCCACATGGCGAGGAGCCCACTTTCAGTGGCCAAAAGGGTTGGGCTGGGCGTGTGGCCAATTTGTATTGTTATGGGCAATCCCAATACCCAAGCTCGGGCATAGAGTCAATTACACCACTGGTGCTACAACTTGACACAAAATAGTCACTTTAGTGCTAGAACTTGTGGTGTATATATAAATGGTTCAAGAACTTGGCTTGCTGGTGCAAATACAGTGTTGTATAAGCCTGCAGCTCTGACTTGGGGTTCCCAGAGCCCACTTTCAGTGGCCAAAAGGGTTGGGCTGGGCGTGTGGCCAGTTTATTTTGCAAAAAGCCCCTGATATAATTTTTCTCCATGAAAAAGTACAAAAAAAAATGGTTGGCCAAAGTTTGAACCGGCAACCTGCAGATTGGGTGAGCGGGTTCTAGCCAGACCACCTAGGTAGACTTCTTGCAATTTTTTGTGATGTCAATTACACTTTATGAATATAACACAACGCGATCGTTTGACTAAACAGAATTGCAGTCAGCGCCACCATTTTCAACATTTAAATTTTTTTCATTTTTTAAATTTTGTAAAAATTATGTAAACCATAATCATGTGATACAAATAATACACATATAAATAAAATAAATTACATTGAAAATGTTCATATAACATCCAAACATATTCATGTACTAATTTAACAAAATCCATATAATTAAATTTTATGACTATAACACAAAATGATTGTGCGGCTAAACTGAAT
>NC_057801.1:45126505-45130197 GCF_018294505.1 Triticum aestivum | reverse complement strand
TTATGGGCAATCCCAATACCCAAGCTCGGGCATAGAGTCAATTACACCACTGGTGCTACAACTTGACACAAAATAGTCACTTTAGTGCTAGAACTTGTGGTGTATATATAAGTGGTTCAAGAACTTGGCTTGCTGGTGCAAATACGGTGTTGTATAAGCCTGCAGCTCTGACTTGGGGTTCCCAGAGCCCACTTTCAGTGGCCAAAAGGGTTGGGCTGGGCGTGTGGCCAGTTTATTTTGCAAAAAGCCCCTGGTATAATTTTTCTCCATGAAAAAGTACAAAAAAAAATGGTTGGCCAAAGTTTGAACCGGCAACCTGCAGATTGGGTGAGCGGGTTCTAGCCAGACCACCTAGGTAGACTTCTTGCAATTTTTTGTGATGTCAATTACACTTTATGAATATAACACAACGCGATCGTTTGACTAAACAGAATTGCAGTCAGCGCCACCATTTTCAACATTTAAATTTTTTTCATTTTTTAAATTTTGTAAAAATTATGTAAACCATAATCATGTGATACAAATAATACACATATAAATAAAATAAATTACATTGAAAATGTTCATATAACATCCAAACATATTCATGTACTAATTTAACAAAATCCATATAATTAAATTTTATGACTATAACACAAAATGATTGTGCGGCTAAACTGAATAGTAGTCAGTGCGGACAATTTCAACATTTTGTTTTTTCGCATTTTAAAATTTTGTAATTATAATGATGTGTTATAAAGAATATACATATAAGTAAAATAGATTATATTAAAAATGTTCATCTAACATCAAAACATATCACCGTACTAAATTTAACAAAAACTGATATAATTAACTTATGACCTTAAAAAAACTATGATCTAAAACGTGTTCACATTTTAAGAAAATATTAAATTATTTTTAGAATTTTTTTATATATTTAAATAAATTTTTATACATGTTAATCTTTTTCCTGATTTTCAATATCATATTCATGTAGTATATAAAAGTGATCATGGTTTAAGAAAATTTTAGGTTATTTTAAAACGAGTTCATGTGTTTTATTAAATTTTTTGTGGTTTCTAATTATTTACATGTTTCTAACTAAAACTAAATATAAAATATGTATTAAAAATAAATATGAGCCTAGTGTGCCATCGGATTGCAGATTCTGATTGTGTAATATTTAAATCATGAAAACAATTTTCATAATTCATAAATATTTTAAATTGTATGAATATGTTTTAAAATAACACATGAATTCTCTTTACAATGACATGAACCTTTTGAATTATGCATAGCGTAAAGTAGGGGTGGGCATAAAAAACCAAGGACCGAAAACCGTACAGAATAAACCGGTACCGAACCCGAATTCACCGAAACCGAATATTTCGGTCAGAACTTCGGTCGGCGATCCTGGGAAACCGAAGCTAGATTGGTGATTTCGCTTGTACGTGTCCAGTAACCGAAGCACCGAACACTCATGTACTCCGGTGCTTTCTAAATACTAGTAGTATACTAGGAGAAAGCCCAGCTGCCGTTAAAACTTCACAGCCCACGACCCAATTTTCTATATTGTTCCAGAGTAGTCCACGCGGCGGTCCATCTCTTATCTCTTTCCGTTTCAATAAAAAAAATATCTTCCCGTAACCCTCGCCGCCCCCATCTCGCTGGCTCGTAGTCGCGACCTTTGTCTCGCCTCGCAGGTCGCTAGCCGTCTCGCAGGATTGACGGCGGTCTCGAATGGCGGCCGTGGGAAGAGGGACCGAGGGACGGAGGGAGTCGTAGGCTCGTAGCAGAGGACGTCCGAGCGGATCTCATCAAGGTGCGCGCTGAAGTGGGGTGCGGCGAGGTGGGCGTGATGGAGGACAGGTATAATATCTCTCCATTCTTGTGCCATCTCCTATCTCTTTCCATACGAGGGTTCGACCGCGAGGGCGTGGGCAACCAGCGATTCATGGGGAAGCATCGAATTCCATCGTTGATTTCTAACAGATCGGTGCTGGTCGGTCTTCACCGAGGACCGAACCGATGTTCTGGTCAACCGAAATCTCGGTTGTTGCTTTTAGAGGAAACCGAACGGTCAGCAATTCCAGTAAACCGAATTTCACAATTACCCGAAGCACCGAACCGATCGGTTCAGGGGAACCGAATGCCCAGCCCTAACCGTAAGTATACTTTTTAAACAAGAGACGTCCTGTGGTGGGGTGGTATGCCCCGCCCGGGTATTTAACTTGTTGTATTTTGTTTATGGGATTAAAGTTCTTAATTTCTATTGTTCAGCCTAAAGTATATAAAGGTTATATATCTTAATGTGTTGTCAAATCCGACTCGTTGTGCTAGATAGCCAACTGTGCAGGTAATCTGTACGTCGTGTGTTTGAATCTCAGGACTAGCATTTCCATTTTATGTACAATTTCTCTGGAGCAACTTTTTTGTGAGAGAAAAAAAATTTGAGGGGCTAGTCGCAAAAAGACAAACCACACACCATGCCCTCCCCTTCGTCTCACTGACAGCGGGCCTCACGCCAAGCTGGCACACCTAGTCAACGCAGCAGGCGTATATAACACCGTATTTGCACCGTCAAGCCAAGTTTTTGAACCACTTATATGTACACCATAAGTTCTAGCACTAAAGTGATTATTTGTGACAAGTTCTAGCACCTACCGTGTAATTGACTCTCGGGCATATTGTTGCATTCGTAGAGTGCAACATATATAGGCACTCCATTTAAGAGCAACTCTAGCAGACCCCGCATCCGCCCCCGACCCGCAAAATAACCTCCAAAATGCGGGTACGGGCCGGAAAGCCTGCCCAACTAGACCCCGCATCCCGCCCCAGCCCGCAAATTTTTTTGGGTGGTGGGGCAAATTCCCGACCCCAACCCGGGAAAACGCAGGTTTCCCCCTCGCGGCTGCGGTGCCCTGCATCACAAAGAAGCGGAAGGAGCGGGAGGGACATTTCAGCACGCGCTCTTATCCCCCTCCTTCCGCCGCCGCCCGCCCTTGCTTCCGCCCGCCCGCCGCCGGTGATTCCGGCCATATCTCCGGGCGGAATCGCACCCCGGGGCTGCCCCACACCCTCCCACGCCGAGCCGTTGCACCGGCCCTCCGGATCCGGCGAGAAGAGCCGCCCCCGTCGTCGCCGCCGCCGGGGATCGACCACCGTCGAGCGCACCCCCTCATCGCCGTCCGGGATCACCCGCCACCGGTTAGTCCCTTTTTTGTGATTTTTGCGAGCTGTGTAGTAGATTGGCGCGCCGGTCTGCGTGTAGATGGAGTTGACCCCGTGCGAGAAGTTCTTGCTATCCGATTCGGACGATTTTCAGACGACTCGGATGTTGAGACCATGCTTGCGAACTTTCGGCAGCAAACATTAGTCATGGCGCTTATCGTGAAGGAGCATGAAGACGAGCACCGGAAGAGGAGGCGAGGATCGATTGTCGGGCATTTGTGCATTCCTCGGAATCGCCATCTTGGGAACGAGATGTTGATGCAAGACATATCCTCCGCACCTCTTCCGGAGAAGGTACCGAATGCGCCGATCCCTCTTTGTGTTGTTCAAGCTTGCGAGGCAAATTGTCGGCATTTTACTCAAAGAAGGAATGCCGCGGGCTTAAAGGGATTTAGTGCATATCAAAAAATCTCCGCAGCTATGAGGGTGATTGCATATGGCGTTCCGGCTGACTATGCTGATGAGTATCTTCACATTGG
>NC_057801.1:45125341-45125815 GCF_018294505.1 Triticum aestivum | reverse complement strand
AGCACAATTGAGTCTGTGCGTAGATTTGCGAAAGTGATCATCCGTGTCTTCGGCCCTGAGTGTCTTCGGGCACCCAATGAATATGACACAAAAAAATTGATCCCATCTAATGAGAGGAGAGGTTGGCCTGGCATGCTAGGTAGCATTGATTGTATGCATTGGAATTGGAAAAATTGCCCCAACGCTTGGCAAGGAATGTATGGTGGCAAGTCTCGTGATGCAACAATTGTGCTAGAGGCCGTAGCATCCGAGGATTTATGGATTTGACATTGCTTTTTTGGTATGCCGGGCACTCTCAATGATATCAATATGTTGCAACGGTCTCATTTGTTTGCTAGGCTTGCTAGTGGTGATGCTCCTGCTTGCAACTACACTATCAATGGACATGAATACACGAAGGGGTATTATTTTGCAGATGGTATATACCCTCCTTGGTGCTCATTTGTCAAGAGCATCAAAGAATCCCAAAAAAAA
>NC_057801.1:45115713-45120534 GCF_018294505.1 Triticum aestivum | reverse complement strand
GTCGGTGCATCTGCACCAGCCGGTGGGGCCTCCGTGGAAGCCACACTGCTTCTCCGCTGCTGGCTTCTGAGATCCGCTGGATGATCTTCATGCTGCGCCCGAGCTGCATCTCTTTCGGCTACTAGTACACTCACGGTTTTCTTCATCACATCCATTTTCGATGCCAACCGCGCCACAACATCTGCTTCCCGATCCATCTTTCTCTTCCGGCTTCTGTAACCGTACGGATCATCGTTCAGGGGGAACCCTATTTTCCACGGAATGTGCCCCATGCCTCGTACACGTCCTCCGTGTTCAGGATTCCCGAGGGCTTTTGTCAGCGCGTCGTTCTCTCTGTTGAACTTGATCTTCCCCTCTTGAGCATCCCTCATTGCGTCAATAAGGGCTTGGGTGGGTTTAATTATTTTGCCCCGGTAAACACACTCCCCTGTCTCCGGGTTCAGCGTTCCCCCATGCCCGTACCACCAGCTTTTGGCCCTTGGGTCCCATCCCTCCGTACCTGGACGGATTCCTCGCGCCCTCAGCTCGTTCTCCATCACCCAGATGCTGAGGCCAGGGGTCTTCCTCCTTTTCTAAATAAAACGTTGTTGCATGATCTTGAAAGTGGTGTCAATAAATACTCCAACTTAACATCATCTTAGTTTCGGGCTATTGATTTGTAATCTTGAATTATTTCCTGTATCTTCGTTAATTATCAGCACGTTGAACATAATTATTTCATCTTCAGAAGTCTAAGAAATACTATTACAACTAGACATATTTTTTTTCGGGATACTACACATATGAATGCTAACTTCTTTCTTGTTCTGACATTTTTCTACAAATCCGGTTGCCGATCGACAAAAATACGAGCCGACCTAAAGTTCTAGACTAGACAACCGGCGATTTAGTTTGTTGACACCACCTTCACCAAGGAGACACATATTAAATTACATGTTAAATCCACTATAAAGTTCTACTAAAATAATAAATTATTTGTAACAAAAGGTTTTGTAAAAAAAAAGCTCAATCATGACTTTTTTTGTCAACACAGATTTTATTTTTTTACACGGCCTATGTATCGCCTCATTTGTAGGGGCGGATCTAGTGGGGGTGCCGTGTGTGCCATGGCAACCCCTCCTCCAAAATTGCAAAATGAATTTACTATATATGTAAGAGTAAATACCTGACAAGTTAATACATTTTTAAGATTAATAATCGAAATAATGACCTTATTTAGATCAAATTATACCATATATAGTGTAAATTTTCATTAGTTTTGAACACTGGCACCCCCAGGACGGATACTCTAGGTCCGCCACTGCTCATTTGGATCTTACAACAGGGACGCGGCTTGCCTGCGGCCTTGGCGTGCGACAATCGGTGCGACGGAGCCATCCCACGGCTGTGCGTGAGCCCCCTCCCGCTGCGGTTTCTCTCGAAAAAAACCCAGAATACAGATTGTGATACCTATTTCGTTCCGTAATACTCTCGCACCATTAATACTCAACAAAAATCAAGTGAAGAAAAAACTCATCGCCTGTGTAACATATCCAGAAAATGCCCGCGAAACAGATCCACATATGCAGAAAAGCGCGCCAAAATATACTCCTGAAGGCGAGAGAGACCTACAACCTCGGCAGAACAATCAATGGCGGCTTGACCAGGGCAAGCACAGGAAAATTCTCCTCTTGAATTGGGCAGCCAAGGAATCCCGTCCCTGATGGCTTCTTCGAGTCTCACGTCCCCGGTGGCTTCTCCAAGAAGTGGTCCGGGGAACCAGGATGCTCCCGATGATTCTCAGTCATCAAAAGTAAGAAATCGCACTCGGTTCTTCACGATGAATCAGCGGCAAATTCTCCCGCTGTACCGTTTTAGAACTTGTACAGGAAACCATGACTAGCGACCACAATCTGCAGATGCGAAACAACGACAAGAAGTTAGTTCTGTACTTTTGTTGCATTTCGAAAAACAAAGTAGGAGCATGTACAGTACCCCGATTTTCACATTTAATTGGATGAGAAGACGTTCTTGCACAAACCGTATAATGATATGAAATAAAAATACAACAAGGATTGCAGGGTCCATCTTGATTTCTCCTCTAAACCTTAAGACTACTACATTATTGATCCCTCAATGCACTGCATGTTTCCCAAGACGAATATGATTGGAAGACAGATAAATATGATTCATGAATCAGTTGATCAAAACTTGTGGTAGGAAAATATGATTGCCACTTGCCATGTCTGTGGATTAACTAAATTGAATCTTAATTGATACAGGATTCGCAACAAATCACAGAAGATCACAGTGATGAAAGGGTACCAAAGCTTGGCATGACATTTTTGTCTGAAGAGGAAGCTTATTTATTTTATAACAAGTATGCTGAAACTATCGGTTTCAGCATCAGAAGAAGTAGTGGCCATAAAGTGAAGAACTCTTCTGTATTTCAGCAACGCACATTTACATGCTCTCGTCAAGGTACATGATACTTCTAATTTGTTTTGATTCTATCCACTTATTTATGCTCTAAGACAATTACTACAACTCACAGGCCACCGGCAAGAAGATAAAAGAGAGGACACATTCAGTTACAGTAGGCCTGAAACACGATGTGGTTGTAATGCTCATATGAAGATAAGCCTTAAAAATGGTTTTTATTATGTGTATGAATTCGAGGCATCACATAACCACACTCTTGCTCAAGGAATCATGGCCCAGTACTTGAGATCCCAGAGAAAAGTAACAGAAGCACATATAGCAAATGCCGAGGTTGCAAAGTCAGTAGGCATTTCAAATAAAGCAACATTCGATTTGATGGCCAAGGAAGCATGTGGAAGTGAAAACCTTGGCTTTATACGTGAAGATTTGAAAAATCGTTTATACTCAAAGAGAACAATAAAAGCAAAGCATGGTGACACAGGGGGAGTATTAGAGTACATGGAGAAGAAGGTCTCAGAAGATGTCAACTTCTTCTATTCAATTCAAGTTGATGAAGATGAGTTGATAACTAATATTTTTTGGACTGACTCGAAAATGGTATCAGACTACGCATTATTCGGCGATGTTATATGCTTTGACACCACATACAGGAAACTAGATGATGGACGCCCATTTGGTTTGATTGTTGGGGTGAATAATCATCAAAAAACTGTTGTCTTTGGCACCGCACTTCTCTATGATGAAACTGCTGCAAGTTTTGCTTGGCTTTTCAGAACTTTCCTAAAAGTTATGTCTGGGAAACATCCACGTACAATTCTCACCGATGAAGATGCAGCAATGGCAAAGGCAATCCGTAAAGTGTTCCCTCATTCTCACCATAGACTTTGCGTCTGGCATATGAATCAAAATGCTTGCAAGCATCTCGCTGGAGTTGTTGATGAATATAAGAAATTCAATGTTGATTTTCAACATTGTATATATGATATAGAAGAGGAAGATGAATTTGTAAGTGCATGGAATAAAATGATTGACAAGTATGGACTAGGTGACAATGCATGGTTGCAAAGGCTATTTGAGAAGAAAGAACAGTGGGCACTAGTATATGGTAAAAATACGTTCTCTGCCCACATGAGCACTACCCAACGAAGTGAAAGCATGAACAATGAACTAAAGAGGTACATTAGTGTTAAATATGACATGCTTACTTTCTTTGAGCATTTTGAACGGCTAGTTTCAGATAAAAGATGTGAAGAGGTGAAGTATGACTTTAAAGCAACACAAACTACTCCAAAGTTGAAGGCTGAATCAAGCCATATGCTAACACAAGCTGCAGCTACATATACTCCAGTAATATTCAAGATGTTTCAAGATCAAGTGCTTCGGACTCTGAACTACGACACATTGCTTTGTGATGAAAGTGACACAGAGTTGAGGATTTATATAGTAAAATTTCATGGCACACAACGGGAGCATGTTGTTAGATTCATTCCAAAAGAAGAAAAGGTTAGTTGCAGCTGCAAAAGGTTCGAGTTTTCTGGAATCCTTTGCTCTCATTGCTTAAAGGTACTTGATATTAATAATATCAAACATATCCCTGGAGAATATATCTTAAAAAGATGGACAATTGATGCCAAAGTTCTAGATATAACAAGCAAATGCAACCCGCATGAGAACCTAAAAGCAAGAATGTCCAATCGCTACAAGGAACTATGCAGAATGTTCTTGAAAATAGCTGCTCGTGCCGCTGAGTCAGAAGACTCATACAATAAGGCTGCTAAATTTGCAGAGCAATTAGCACAAGATGTGGAGAAATGCTTGAAGATTAGAGTTGATCCAGATTTGGGAGACTCATGTACTAAAGAAGGTGCATATTATACTAATAATAATTTCCTAGACTATTGACAAACAAAGACTGATATTTACCATTACAGTGGCAGCAGGAGTGAACATCCCCTGTAGCAGAATTTCAAAACACAATGATGGGCTTCCAAAGCCAAAAGGTATGAAGGTCAAGGAGAAGACTGTCAAAGGATCAAAAAGGCCCGTTGGTGGATTTGAGAAAGCAACTTCAAAGAAGAAAAGGAACACAGATGATATTGCACAACTAGAGCCTCATGGCACCTCAAAGGTATTATACTTCGTCGCTTTGTGTCCTATAAAACCTTCAACATTATTGACCTTTCATATCATTTTTCATAGGCCCCTTCGGAGAAAGCAACTTCAAAGAAGAAAAAGAACAAAAAAGATATTGTACAACTACAACCTCATGGCCTCTCAACGGTATAATGATGTTGTTTGTTTCTTATAAAACACTCAATTGTATTGACCTTTCTCTATCATTTTCAACAGGGTCCTTTGGAACTTTTCGGTAACCAAATGGGTGCATATCAATTACACTAC
>NC_057801.1:45114897-45115703 GCF_018294505.1 Triticum aestivum | reverse complement strand
ACACTATCCTAAATGCTTCAATGCAACCATCAATTGATAATACCATCCCGATGCCACCGCATACCCAACAACTGTTGGCGGGATTCCAACCATACGACACAACAGTGGTAGAAGCAGTCCACTCTTTCAAGTTTACGATTTTTTTAAACTTCATTGAAACTGAACTTTGCTACTTTGTGCACAGGGTCATCCGTCATACCACATGTCCACCTATTTACAGCAGCAGAACTCTGCTCAGCCAACACCTATCCTAAATGCTACAATGCAGCCATCAGCTGGTCCGAGCTTCCCGATGCAACCACAAACCCAAGCACCGCACAACACTCCAGTGGTACAACATTCCACCCTTTCGAGTTTTCCAGTTTTTAAACTTCACTGAAACTGATAGTTGCTACTTTGTGCACAAGGTCATCCGACAAACCACAAGTACACCTTTTTACAACAACAGAACTCTGCTTTGAATCCCTGCCTGATAGAGGCCATTGGAGCCTCTAACTATAGTTCGATGACAGGAGAAAATCAAGGCTTCCTTCTTCAACAGAAGGCGACATCTATTGTAAATGCTACAATGCAGCCATCAGTTGGTCACACCATCCTGATGCCACCACAGACCCAAGACCCACACTATACTCCAGTGGTATAACATTCCATGCTTCCAAGTTTTCCAATTTCTCAAATTCAATGAAACTGAAATTGCTACCTTTCTGCCCAGGGTCATCCGACAAATCACATGTCTACCTATTTACAGCAGCAACACTCGGTGCAGAATCCCTCAGTGCAAAGGACCATTGGAACCTCTACCTCTA
>NC_057801.1:45099784-45114887 GCF_018294505.1 Triticum aestivum | reverse complement strand
TATGATGACAGGACAAAACCAAGCCTTCCTCAATCAATTGAAGCCAACATGATCTATTTTGTTGTCGCGAGTTTTATCTCATGTGTGTTTTGACTTCAAAGTTGCAAATAATTTTTATTAGAACTTGTATGTACCATCAACTGAATGCTACTAAATGTCCCCAATCAAATATACTAGTTCACATATATTTTTTAATTGCGTACTAATTCATAGAATTAGCTATGAACAATTTTCCACAAGCATCGTGCTCATATGAGCCTCTAAGCTATCCTTCTCATTTTAAGTTACGATGACCGGGATCCCAATGATCCATTTCAATTATGCATAATATATGTACACTGAACCATCTATCTAAATGTCATGCTTAGAGGCATAGAGCGAGCAGAGAACAGATTGACAATCAGCCCGAATTCAGCATGCAAGGAATCTTAATTTAACTGAATGAAAGCAGAGTACTGGAATTGCTATTAGCTCTCCCTTCTCCGAATTTAACACACATCTTAACTGAATGGAAGGAGAGTAATGGAATTGCTACTAGCTCCCCTTCTCTGAATTTAACACGCATGAGATGGGAATGGTACAAGAAGAAGAGGAAATTACCTGTGTTATGCATACTGCATGTATGAGCTGCAGTCCCTTTCTTCTTCCTCTCTGAGTACCAAATTGATGGCGCTGATGCTGATTCTCGATGTCCTTCCCCTCTATACTCGGCCCCTCCTCCACAAGCCCGAGCACCTGTCAAGGACACGCCAATCTCTTGCGTGGCCGTCCCACATGCTCCCGCTAGGCTCCGCATCTCGGATCAGCGAGCACGGCGCCGCGGAGGATCCCGTCCCCACCGAACTGCTGTGCGACTAGGTCGAGCTGGCGGACTACAGCGGCGGCCAGCCGAGCCGGGGATGCTGATTCAGCAGGTGTACCACGGCGGCGGCCAACCGAGCCGGGGATGCTGATTCAGCAGGCGCACGCGGGCGGCGGGCCGGCGGCCAGCCGGGAGCCGGGATGGGGGTGAGATGCGTGAGTGCGCACGCCCGAGTAGAAGCTGCACGATAGCGCGACGACATCCGTTGATGGACAGGAAGTGCTTGGAGGCTCGAGGAGCAGGAGCAGCAGAGGACATGGAAAGCTTCAGCTGAGCTTGAGTTCCGACCAAGAAGAGGGATGTGGATAAGGGATGTATCCATACAGACGGCAATCAGTATCACGATCTGTATTCTGGTTTTATTTTTTGAGAGAAAACCGCAGCGGGAGGGGGCTCACGCACAGCCGTGCGATGGCTGCGTCGCACCGATTGTCGCATGCCAAGGCCGCAGTAATTTCGATTGTCGGTGCATCTGCACCAGCCGGTGGGGCCTCCGTGGAAGCCACACTGCTTCTCCGCTGCTGGCTTCTGAGATCCGCTGGATGATCTTCATGCTGCGCCCGAGCTGCATCTCTTTCGGCTACTAGTACACTCACGGTTTTCTTCATCACATCCATTTTCGATGCCAACCGCGCCACAACATCTGCTTCCCGATCCATCTTTCTCTTCCGGCTTCTGTAACCGTACGGATCATCGTTCAGGGGGAACCCTATTTTCCACGGAATGTGCCCCATGCCTCGTACACGTCCTCCGTGTTCAGGATTCCCGAGGGCTTTTGTCAGCGCGTCGTTCTCTCTGTTGAACTTGATCTTCCCCTCTTGAGCATCCCTCATTGCGTCAATAAGGGCTTGGGTGGGTTTAATTATTTTGCCCCGGTAAACACACTCCCCTGTCTCCGGGTTCAGCGTTCCCCCATGCCCGTACCACCAGCTTTTGGCCCTTGGGTCCCATCCCTCCGTACCTGGACGGATTCCTCGCGCCCTCAGCTCGTTCTCCATCACCCAGATGCTGAGGCCAGGGGTCTTCCTCCTTTTCTAAATAAAACGTTGTTGCATGATCTTGAAAGTGGTGTCAATAAATACTCCAACTTAACATCATCTTAGTTTCGGGCTATTGATTTGTAATCTTGAATTATTTCCTGTATCTTCGTTAATTATCAGCACGTTGAACATAATTATTTCATCTTCAGAAGTCTAAGAAATACGATTACAACTAGACATATTTTTTTTCGGGATACTACACATATGAATGCTAACTTCTTTCTTGTTCTGACATTTTTCTACAAATCCGGTTGCCGATCGACAAAAATACGAGCCGACCTAAAGTTCTAGACTAGACAACCGGCGATTTAGTTTGTTGACACCACCTTCACCAAGGAGACACATATTAAATTACATGTTAAATCCACTATAAAGTTCTACTAAAATAATAAATTATTTGTAACAAAAGGTTTTGTAAAAAAAAAGCTCAATCATGACTTTTTTTGTCAACACAGATTTTATTTTTTTACACGGCCTATGTATCGCCTCATTTGTAGGGGCGGATCTAGTGGGGGTGCCGTGTGTGCCATGGCAACCCCTCCTCCAAAATTGCAAAATGAATTTACTATATATGTAAGAGTAAATACCTGACAAGTTAATACATTTTTAAGATTAATAATCGAAATAATGACCTTATTTAGATCAAATTATACCATATATAGTGTAAATTTTCATTAGTTTTGAACACTGGCACCCCCAGGACGGATACTCTAGGTCCGCCACTGCTCATTTGGATCTTACAACAGTGCCCTCAAATCTTATGCGTGGGGGAGAAATTCCATCCTGATATATGTCCATTTATTGAAATACCTTGTTGTGATTTTTTTTGTGATCTTTTGTGATCGATGGAATAGAAATAGTTAAAAGTGACTGAGTTTTTAAACTCTTGTAGTAGTTCACATTAGAGTACTTGTTGCACTCTCCCTACACAGTTGCTTAACGTCAATTAATACTTGTGGTGAACTAGTAATTTGGCACGATCTACCAAAAAAAGTGCTCTTTCAAAATATTATTTGTCCATCCTTTTTTCTTTTTCTTTCCTAACTTTTGCACAACTATCATTTGTCATGGCATTTCCTAAACGGCGCCCTCAGCGCCTTTTTTTCATTCCTTTAATGATCCAAAGGATAGGCACGATCTACCAAAAAAAGTGCTCTTTCAAAATATTATTTGTCCATCCTTTTTTCTTTTTCTTTCCTAACTTTTGCACAACTATCATTTGTCATGGCATTAGAGTACTTGTTGCACTCTCCCTACACAGTTGCTTAACGTCAATTAATACTTGTGGTGAACTAGTAATTTGGCACGATCTACCAAAAAAAGTGCTCTTTCAAAATATTATTTGTCCATCCTTTTTTCTTTTTCTTTCCTAACTTTTGCACAACTATCATTTGTCATGGCATTTCCTAAACGGCGCCCTCAGCGCCTTTTTTTCATTCCTTTAATGATCCAAAGGATAGGCACGATCTACCAAAAAGAGTGCTCTTTCAAAATATTATTTGTCCATCCTTTTTTCTTTTTCTTTCCTAACTTTTGCACAACTATCATTTGTCATGGCATTTCCTAAACGGCGCCCTCAGCGCCTTTTTTTCATTCCTTTAATGATCCAAAGGATACATGCCTGCCGCAGGAGTCGAACTCTAGACCCACGGCCTTTGTTCGAGTGCAGCTAGCCAATCAGCACAACTTATGGCTGTGATTAGATTTCTGTTTTTGTGATTTTGTATAGTAAATATAACGGTAAGAAAAGCACCCACGTTTCCAATCTGGCTTTCTTTTTTGTTTGGTCGTATTAAGAAAATGTTCATCATATATTATGAAATAGTTCACCTTTGAATTTATAAAAATGTTCATCATGTATTACAATTCATCATATATTATGAAATTGTTAAAATTTAAAAATGTTCATTGTGTACTTAAAATTTGTTCATCGTATATTAAATAATTGTTCAACGCATACCACAAAATGTTTCATTTGTGTATTTGAAATTTGTTCAATGTTTGCTTACAAAAAAGTTCACTGTATTTTAAAATTTGTTCAACGTATATTATAAAAAAATTATTTTTTTGGAAAAGATGATTTGCCGCTGTCTACTTTTAGACTAGCATTGTGCTAAAACCGTTGTAGGATGCTAGCTCGGCTGGCTAGGCACGCTAGAGTCCACCGGGAGATCTGGAGTTCAATCCACACCTGCGCTTCTTTTTAGCCGCTCGACGTATAGGACCGAGCGAGCGAAGGAAGCGGGAGCGAGGGAGGGAATCCAAAGTGGGCCGGCCCATGAAGGGGGCGCGCGTGGGCGCCGGTTGCTCCGAGTGGCGCCTATTTGTCATGGCCAGTAAGCTGTACACCAACGAGAGGACAATGGGCGCAAGCGCCCCTGCATAAATATACCTGCCCCGGCCCATCCAAATCCGCTTCAAGACGT
The DNA here is from genome assembly GCF_018294505.1 of Triticum aestivum. Taxonomy (NCBI): domain Eukaryota; kingdom Viridiplantae; phylum Streptophyta; class Magnoliopsida; order Poales; family Poaceae; genus Triticum; species Triticum aestivum. Next base: position 45,110,559 of record NC_057801.1, on the reverse strand, counting down.
AGCTCCTCACGAACAAAGCCTTTTTCTTTAGGCATTCGTCCAAAGAAAAACGTAGATTGTTTTTTCCAGAACTATAAACAAAACGTAGTTCACAAGGGGTCGTGGGGATAAGAGGCTTCAGGGAATTTACTCGGCCAGCTCTCTTCACCATACTTTGCTGAAAGCATGGGATGCCTTGCCCGTTCCGGGCACGCAGCGCCCAGAAGCCGTATGGAAGCCATGGGCTGCATTGCATTGCACAGCAGTAGACTACCCGGCACCACATCGTTCTCGGCTGCGGAATGCCGAAGCTGTTCCAGTCTGAGTTCAGCCTGATCACTATCCTCAACAGGATCAGTTTGCGACACTTCCTGGATGTAATCCAGAGACCTGTGCAGCAATTTCTACTTGTACACAAGTTTTTCTTTTCTCGATTCCGATTTATTTTGTCTAGTGACCGGGAAAACCAGTTTCCGGAAAATCACGGAATTTTTGTCCGATTTTTTTGAACGAATTTTGAATTCAAATATTTTGTACCTCAATATAAAGTGTTTGCGCCTTGTTTTCACTCAGCGACGTTCATATCCAAGTGGCCAGCCCGTCTTCGGGTTCGAACCACCCTTACCGCTTCGGGCTACACTATTTTTCTACTTTTTTCTGAACTTGAAAAAGTTACCGACTCATACCATTGTACTACGAGTTATCTTCTGCTTAGAACAGGATACGAGCACTATTTGACATACATTAGCCATATAAAATCAAATAATTTAAAAAATTTGGGCGATATTTGAATTTTCGCTAGGTGCCGGGAGGGCCGGTTTCCGAAAATCTTGGCAGAGAAAAAAAAACTCTGCTTGTACCTTATCACATTCATGACTTGTATCTCCCTGCTAGTCTAGTTTCTGTTTTTTATTATCTTGTTTCCTCTCTCACCTGAAGTTATTGAAACTGGTTGATCCCACTATTTAGATCAGAAGTTCCGCCGATGCAAGGTCTTTGTATCCACGAAAACCAATCTAGACCTTGCTTCGGCACCCTGCCGGAGAGGGGAATCATCTCAGGCAGCCATCTTCATCATCCCGGCGGCCACCACAATGAGGAGGGAGTAGTCCACCCTCTGGGCTGAGGGTTTGTACCAGTAGCTATGTGTTTGATCTCTCTCTATCTCGTGATCTATATCACGGGCTTTGTTAATACAGTCGGATCATATGATGTTTCTCCCCCTCTATACTCTTATTATGATGAATTGAATCTTTACATTTCAAAGTTTTGTCTTGTAGGATTGAATATTCAAAGATGAGAACACATGGTATATGTCTTACAATATGAATACTTGAGGTGACAATGAGATATCCTATTGATTCACTTGATATGTGTTATGGCATTCAACTCACGGATTTCCGCGGTGATATTGGGGTAATCTATGCATAGGGGTTGATGCACGTTTTTCTCCGACTGAAACTTTGGGGTCTCTTTATAGTTCTTTGTGTGGATTGAGTATTATGAATATGAATTTTCTTTGGTGTTATTCTCGTACGAACTTTAGGATAGATCGAATGGAAAGAATAGTTTTGTGTTATTTTAGTATGAACTCTTGAATAGATCGAACAGAAAGAATAGCTTTGAGGTAGATTCGTGACCTACAAAAAATTCCTATCTTTTGTTCTCTGCTAATAGGACCTCGGGAGTGATTCTTTATTGCACTTTGAGGGATAATCATATGATCCAACTATGTTAGCATTGTTGAGAGGTTGCACTAGCGAAAGTACGGACCCTAGGCCTCATTTTTAAGCATTGCAACACCGTTTTTGTTCCCGTTTACTATTTGCTACCTTGCTGTTTTTATTTATTAAGATTATAAAAATATATTTCTACCATCCATATTACACTTTATCAATATCTCTTTGCCGAACTAGTGCACCTATATAATTTGCCATTGTATTCGGTGTGTTGGGGACACAAGAGATTTCTTGTATTTGGTTGTAGGGTCGTTTGAGAGAGGCCATCTTCATCCTACACCTCTCATGGATTGATAAACCTTAGGCCATCCACTTGAGGGGAAATTGCTACTGTCCTACAAAACTCTGCGCTTGGAGGCCCAACATGTGTCTACAAGAATAAAGTTGTGTAGTAGACATCAGTAGTGTCATGGTTTTGATATCTGTCCCCATCGGCCCTCATCCATTTTATGATTTGGGAGTGGTATATTATCTTTTATTACTATTTGTTTCATTTCGTGTTTATGACAATTATGTCCATCAAGTTGACATAGATATTTTTATCTAGGAGGTATGTGAACCGGGAATTGCAACCAACCCTCTTGTCGAGAAGTTAAATATAGTTGAAAATAAAACAATTATTTGAAAGAAAAATTGAAAAGAATAGAACAAGAGGAGATGAAATTGGAGTTGTATATTGCCTATGTCGTCAATGATCACAAGATCAAGATGGATGCAATGCACTTGAAGATTAGAAAGATTTGGAAAATATGCCGTTAATAAAGAGACTTATTACCTTAGTTGCAATTTTGATCACATTTGTTGTTGCATTTAAATGTCTTAGCTAGATAGTTGTATGTTGTTTTATGAGAAGTATGTATGAACTCTACATATGAACATGTATTAATTTGGTCTTTTCGATGTTGTGTAATGATGATCAGCCGACAGTGGATGTACGATGACCAACGCTCTCCCCAGTTCATTAATGTTATGTTTAGTTTTCTATGTGTTGTTGAGGCAAACAAGCGGAATGGTTTTATGTGTTGTCCATGTGGTGTCTGTAAGAATGATAGGAATTAATCGGCCTAAAAAAATCCTTCACAGCCACCTGCTTTAGTCTGGTTTCATGTACGACTATAATTGTTGGACCAAGCATGGAGAACAAGGGGTTATGATGGAAGATAATGAAGAAGAAGAGGATGATGGCAACTATCCTATGTTCCCTGAATACGGTTATACTACAACGGGGGAAGCTGAAGATCAAGAAGCATCAGATGAGCCCGCTGATGATTTTGGTCAGGCCATTGCTGATGCAAAGAGAAACTACGCAAGTGAAAATGAGAGGTTCACTCCTGTACCTAGTGGGCGCAACAAGGCCTGACATCGCATTTGCTTTGAGCAAGCTGAGCCAATTTGTTCCAAACCCGGTGATGTACATTGGTTTGCTATTGAATGAGTTACGCACTATCTGAAAGGTACGAAAGGTACTACGAACTATGGACTTCACTGTATCATATACCCGTCGGTACTTTAAGGGTATAGTGATGCGAATTGGATCTTTGATGATGATGAGACGAAGGTCACAATTGGGTATATGTTTACTCTTGGAGGTCGTGCTACTTCCTACAAGTCTTGCAAGCAAACGATCTTAACGAGATTGACAATGCAAGCATAATTAACAGCGCTAGACACGTCTGGTGTTGAAGCGGAATGGCTTCGAGATCTTTTGATGGACTTTCCATTGGTTGAGAAGCCGGTTTCGGCTATCCTTATGAACTGTGACAATCAGACTGTTATCACCCAAGGTGAAGAGTTCAAAAGACAACATGAAGTCCAGCAAACACATAAGAAGGAGATTAAAATATGTTAGAAAATTAGGAAACTCTGGAGTGATAGCGTTGGATTATATCCAAATAGCTAAGAATCTGGCAGATCTCTTTACTAAAGGGCTATCGCGTGTTGTGATAGATAATGTATCGAGGGAGATGGATATGAGACCCACATGAGTTGCCATGGTGGTAACCCATCCTATGTGATCGGAGATCCCGTGAAGTAGGACCTAGGAAAATAAGCCATTGGTGAACTGATGAGAGTAACTTTACTAACCCACTCCGTTGGAGATGCAATACTCTCGGATACTATATGGTAGGACGACTACTGTCTTAATATATTTCAAAGCTTATGTAAGCAAGATGTTATCCTATAGATAGATCTTTGGAAGAACACACATATATGAGTCTGATTGCTGGTCATAGTCTATGAGATTGGGGTGATTTCTAGTAAGCTCATGAACAGGCCGGGAGTGTGACTAATATGCTCCAACCTAGGGGTCAGCCTTCGGCAACCTAGTACTAATAAGACATGTGGTGAAAATATTCTTTACACCAAACTAACAATTCAAGGCATAGTCCATTGTTCTGTTGTGAAGGAGTATAGCTACTTGATCTAGGTAAAGTTCAACCTTAACAGGTCTTCACTGAAACACTGGTATATCCAAACATTGATTGGAACAGATGACACTATGGTACCTTAAGATCTGGTGGGAGATTGTTGAAATATGGGATGGGGGTGGTGGGAAGTTTAGTCCCACCCTGCTAGTGGAGAAGGAGTTGGACCTCCTTATAAGGGATTCACTTCCACATGGTATTGGAGCTTGAGAAGAGAGGTGGTTCCCGCACGCTCCTCTCCTCCCCGCCCGTCACAACGCGCCGCACCGTGCGTTGCGAGATTGAGCCAAGCTCACACCTATGTGCTTTTTTGCCTGTCAGGAACTGATAGTTTCTGATAGCTGGGCCACGATCTGCGACATCAGATCATGGGCTGTCTCGGATGTGGGTTCAGCCAACGCCTCACCACCCGGACGTGCATATATATATTTGTGAGGCATTGGCTAACCCTAGCTGCAATGAGCAGATCACATATGTCCATGCGCACCGCTGTCGTTCCTTTGCTACTGCTACCGTCCCATTCACTGCGTACATGGTTGATGGGAGAGCAGGCCTACGAAACCCCGCCACTCCGGATCCTGTATGGGAGAGGGGCGATTAGTTACTTGGGAAGCGACTACGCGACTGCACACCTCCGATCCACTGTTTCATCTACGTCCGTGCCACCTTCATCATCACCATGCCCACTGATGTCGAACGTGCCACTGCTGAGAAGCTCGAAGCTGACAAGAACGCCGACCAGGATGCCGTTGCTGCCACCGCCGTCGTGGCGGCTTCTGCATGGCCCGCTGAAGGGTATAACTCGTTTATACCGCTCCTATTATTTTTTCTGTTTTAGTCATACTAGCGTCACGCGTAGATGTGTCTGCAATTAGCATAGTATGTGCTTCCATGATCGAATATCAGCATGCGTTAATTTCTTCAATGTCATGCTAGTGATTTATTCTTGGATTAATTTAGTTGAAAAAATGTCTATTTACTCAACGATTTTTGCTCTATTTTGTATTGTTGTGGACATCCCCAATAGCAAAGTATGGGCGCAATGGCATGGAAGTACGCAATGTGTCTTTTGTCAGCATGATGAGACAATAAAACATTAGTTCTTTCAATGTAAATTGGCTCGTTCTATATGGTCAGTCATCCTAATAGCTTCTGGCTTGTACCCTCCTTGTAGTGTTGCTAATATATTTGGCAACTGGTTACATGGGATTGAACACAAGTTTAGAACTCTTCTCAGGTGGGAGCGCTCGCCGTTATTTGGTCGCTTTGGCTATGTAGAAATGATAATGTTTTTAACGAGAAAAGTACATCTCTTATGCAGGTTATCTACAGATGTACCGGGACGCTTCGTTTATGGTCGTCTCTACAGCATATGGAGAATCGCGGCCTCTTTATGGAGGTCTGTACACTATTGGAGGCTACGGCGAGGGATAATTTTACCCAACATGGGCGGCAGCATGATCTCAGGATTGGCCCTCATATGTCTTAGGCGTTATACAAACACTAGATGTTTCTTAGTATGTCACCTTTTTTTTGTGTTTTTGTTCTGTGTGTGGACTTCTTTTGGCTGTGTGCATCTTGGTATGCAGAGACCGGGTGTAATGCTTAAACCTTTTAAGTAATAAAGCACCCTTTATCGAAAAAAAGCAAAGTATGGGCGCATATTTATACTCCTGTGCTGCACTGGTACCGTGCAACATATATAGGCTCTCCATTTAAGTCGACCACGTGATCCTTAATAATCCAGATAGCAACAATCACCTCGCTTATAAAAAGGACGGAGAGGCTCTCCCTGGCGGAAGAGGGATGACACATGCCTCGTGCTCCTCCAAAACGTATAGCTGACAATTGGTCATGGGGATGGGAGGTTTCATGGACTTTACCAAGTCCGGTCTGTTTATCAATCTGTTTATAAATCATTAGGCCACTTCCCTAGTCCAGATACCCTTTTGAAGCCGTTGGACGAATTGCACGGCAACGCACTTACGTGGGCGGCTGATGGTCTGGCCAACGAGCCTCTCCATTCGAAGTGTTGACGTCTTACATCTCCCGGCTGAGAAAGGTACAGGGACCTTGCCTTCGTGAATTGCGGTGCCATCATCCTCTTGTGGAGCTAACTAGACCAAATGGATCAAATTGCGACACTTGCTTCCCTGTGTGAAAGCCAATTTTGACAAGTGATAGCAGCAATCTTATTGCTTGTGCAGCAAGACCTTGTCGTGGCTTGCTTGGGTTTGCTTGTGTTTTTAACTTTCTCTGCCACTCTCTTGCACGATCTTGAAAGGCGAAACAATCTGATCCGAATACTTCCGATTTGTATTTTTCATGATTTAGTTCTTGCATATTAGTTGCTTACTGGAACTGGTTGAACACAATTATTTCATCTTTGCAAGTCTAAGAAATACTCCCTTAGTTCCATATTAGTTGTTGTTCATTCTTTACAAGACTAAGAAATACTCCCCTAGTTCCATATTTCATCTTTACAAAGGTACATCGTTGCCAACTACCACCGCTACGCCTACACCACTAAACTACTAAGGCCGTGGGAGGAGGACACCACTGCACAAGTATTATCTTCGATGACTGCCACCAAGGGAACAAACAGCGGCAACAGCGATCTGTCTCCACCACCGCAAAGGGCTACTACCCTTTTCACCTAGGTTCATTGGGGTAGCCGGCAGAGTGGTTCCCCTAGAACCCAAATGAAGGCACCAAGGCTGCCAAAAGTGAGACAGCAGGAGCAGACACACAAGAAACAGAAGTCCGACCACACGCGCACTATCTCCGGCAGCGGTAAGGCAGAACAGTGGATATGAGTTGTCTAAAGATGGTGTTGGACCACTTAGAAGGCCAAAATTGCAGCACCATACAATAGTAGAGGATAGGAATCGCTGAAGCCCAAGGCATACTATCGGCACTGAGAAGGACACTGATCCACTCGCACCAATGGCAGGGACTATCCGAACCCGCAGCCCAGTCTGCCGAAGATGAAGCTAGGCCAACTCACATCATCAACGTGACAACGAACCGCCACCAACTCCACCACCACTTTAGGAAGGCTCACACCACCAATGTGTCCACATAGCTCGGAACAGGGGACCTGAGGCTTTCACCTAAGCTCCTTGGAGGGGTGGGAGGGAGGGGAACATCACCGGAGCCTCCAACAAGGGGAACAACACCCAAAGGCGGCATCTACGGTGTGTCCGCCGTGTTGGCCAAAGTTTTCCCCGTATTCACTGTCAACCACAAGATCCGCAGAGCCGCCCAAGGACTAGCTGCCGAAGCCACCAGGGGTCGGATCCTGCGCGAATTAGAGTAGATCAGGGCTTCGGGATGAAGCTTCTCCATTGCAACCACATGCCGCAGTAGCCGACACCCACCGACTTCATGCGACATACACGGTGGAGAAGTAGCCAACCACCACCTGCTAGCGTTGCTCGCCGCACAACGCACACCGAGCGCCACCGCCCGTGGTCGCCGCCTCGGAAGCCGAGGCTCTCGGGCGGGATGGAGCTGCCGAGATTCCCGCCGCCACTTTCGTCAGTACCATGTGACCGCGTCTAGGAGCACCTCAGACAGCGGCGGATAGGAGGGTTGGGGTGGAGGGAAGAAGCGGAGCCGGGGTATGGTTTGCCCCCGAGTCGCATCAGATGAGGCGCGAGAGCAGGTGTTGGGTGGGGTGAGGGTGATATCTACCGGATATTGCAATCCAAATTAAATTTATAAAACAATGTTAACCCCCAAGATATTTTTTTTCCAGGGGTGCTAGATATTTTTTCGATAAAGGATGGATTTTATTAGCTCAAAATAAAGTATCAAGAAGATAAAAAAAATGAGCACACACCCGGCCTCTGCATAGCTAGGATGCACACAGCCGACACCAACTCACACATACGAGAAAAAACACGCTTACAATTTGCAAAGTCATATATGACCAAAGCCATGCGTAGGCGTGGAAAAAAGAAAAGCCCAAGGCGATCAGATCTGCGATCGGCAAACTACAACAACAACCATATCCGCACCAATCATTTCATGACACCACATGGACGACGAGGTTCTTCAACAGCAATGCCATCAGAAAGGGAGCGACACTCAAGCGTCGCTGTCACCGGATCCAACCAAAGGCCAGAATCTAGGGTTTCACCCTGAAAAATCAGTCTGAGCATATCCAAGCAATGCCTTCAACAAGGTCACGACGTGAAAAAACATCGTCAATGCCAGGTATAGCCACTCGGGTCTGACCTAGGCTTTCGCCCTGGAGCTCAAGACCGGGTGCTTCCAGCACCACCATCGAAGCCATGCATGTGTTGTCGCCACCACTTTTCCACGATCCCAGCAGCTACATGCGAGGCAACTGCCGCTACTGCACCACCATCCCTCTGCGTCAAGCCGTCGTCCATAATTTGTATCTCACCGCTGAAGTCATCAACTGGATCAGGAGAGATGAACCCTCCCGAAGTCCTTTCGATGACCACGCCATCGTGGAACCGTAGGAAGTCGCTGCAGTATATGCAGTCATCACCATCCGGCCGATGAGATCTGGATCACCCGCAGCGCCGCCGGCCTGCCACCACACGGGGGGAATCACCCGAAGCCTCAATTGACAAGTGGAACTTATTTCTTGTTGAGAGATCTTCCTGCAAATCCAGATCGACACAAGTTAGGAGGCGACCTAAGTTCTAGAATAGACAATCGTCAATTGAGTTCGTTGACACGACCTTCACCAAACGGATATATATTAAATTCCGTATTATATCCACTACCAAGTTCTACTAATTAATAAATTTAGTTTTATCAAAAGTTTAGTAAAACCACACGATCATAATTTCTTTTGTCAACACTGGGTTCTTTTTCTTTACATGGCTTAGCCTTATTTTATTTTTTGAAAATGAGGATAATCCCCGGACTCTGCATCGTGTGATGTACACAACCATCTTTATTATATTATTCCATAAAACTTTACGAAGTAAATACATAGACCAACCCAAAGCCATCTTTGTGGATGAACACTATCGTCATACCTACAAAGTTTGATGATGCATCACTCAATACAGAGGTCAACGCTTGCTCCTCTTTTAAATAAAAGAAATATTGCTATACGCTACTAGTTTTGAAAGTAAGTAAAAGATTATTATTAAATTCTCACTTGCAGAAAGAAATGTGAAGAAAAATGACGATCAGCTAGAAAAACAGAGCAATCATTACCTGGATTTCTTTGTGTTGTAAAATAAAGCGGCTGTAAGTTGCCGTGCTCGGTTACATTTATGGAATTTCCAACGGATCCATCAAATCGATGCTTAATGTCTGGGTCGAACACTTTTCGTCATCCAATGGGTACATCAAACGTCCATTGATACGGACAAATGTCCGAAATCCCACGAATCGATACCAAATGTAGTAGTTTTTTTTAAATGAAGGTTCAAGAAGAGCCTGGCTTTGAATTAACAAAGCCATCAACCGGCCAGGATTACAAGATCACCAACTTACAAGAAAAAACAAATAGAAACGAGCTGCTGATACAAGGAGCAAAGCGAAACACACTCAAAGGCAGCAGCGATAGCAAGCAGAGGAATGCCACGCTGCAGCCATCACCCTCCAGGACGACCTACACCAACAGGACTAACTACGGACTTGAGAGGATGCATCACCGCACAAGCTTCGTGATCGTAGCCAAACTCAAAGATAGTAATGGACCGAACCTCCTCTAGAATTGCCGCTGCAAAGGGCCCCTGCCCTCTCATCCTGGCTCAAAGGATGCCGCGCCGGCAGCCGCTAGCTCGGTTCACCCTAGAACCCAGATGGAAGACGTCCATGTTGCGTATGGAGAAGGAACTAGGAGCAGACCTGCAAGCTCAGAGCACACCACTCCGAGCACCGTCATCGTGCACGGTTAAGCCACACCGAAGGGCAAGACCTATCGGCCGCAGTCGCAGCAAACAAGGTTAACAACGACGAGCCACTGAAGAAAAGGCATTGAAGCGCATAGCCAAGCTGCCACCCGCCACCATCACACCCACAAACCGGCTCTCTCGCTGCCCCTGCAATCCCCGGACTGTGCCTCCAAGAAGGAACACGACACGGATGTGTCGTCGCCGCCTGAATCAGGGGACCTAGGCTTTCACCTTGCAGGGGACGGAAGGAGGGGGAGAAGGATCCACACCACAACCACCAAGGAGGGGAACGGCGCCCAGGACGTCGCCTAAGGTGTGGCTGCGCCGGCCAAGGGTTTCCCCCGGATCCAACCTCGCTCGACGAGATCCACGCTGTCGGCGCTCGGGAAGAACGGCCTAAGCCACTGGGACCCTGATCCGGCAATGGAAGGAGCATATCGGGGCGGAGAGGATGGGTTTCAACTGGTGGCGGCAACCACGCGGGGAAGGCTGCACACCAGCGACCGGGGACCGACGCCTCCTAGTCCCCCTCGAGACCGAGGGAGGCGCCTCACCAGCTCCGGCAAGAATGGCCCGCCTGCAGGGCCACCCCGCGCTCTCCGTCCGGGGCCGCCGCCCCGGATGCCGAGGGCCTCCACGCTACGTGGAGCCACCGGATCCCCCGCCACCACCTTCATTAGTGTCGAGCGCACGCCGGCGCGCACCTCTGGCGGCGGCCGACGGGAAGGAGGGGTGCGGCT
>NC_057801.1:45087994-45099538 GCF_018294505.1 Triticum aestivum | reverse complement strand
CGCGAGCGAAGCAAAGATCCACCAAATATAGAAGTGGATGGGAGGATTTTGGATACACTATGGACATGCCTTGGATCCCACTACAAATCCACTTTCTTTTTAACCTCCTTCCCTATCCGGCCTCCATTGGACATAGAGTAAACATTTGTTACACCATGTTGGATGACGGCGTCCCTAATCACTATCCATATACACGTTCGGATGTGTTCACATAATCTTAGTGTGTTTGTTTAGATGCACGGCATTGAAGATGCCATTAGTTTCCACACCAGCAAATACAGATTTAGGTTGCCGCCAGTACGTACGCAAGACTATGATGTTACTGAATTTATCATGCCTCCCACTAATACTACAGAAATTCTATTTGGCATTTCCTTGAGCTCTTTAGAATTCTACTTTCAGATATATCTGTGCATTATAATGCTCTTCAGAATTTGTACACTCCATCATCCCCTATAAAAAGGAGGGAGAGGCTCTCCCTGAGGCCTTGTTCGGTTAAGCCACTCCTCAAGTGGATTGGAGTGGAATGGAGGGGATTTGGGGGAAATTTGAACTAGATGGGATTTAATCCATGCCAATCCCTGTCAATCCCTCTCATTTTTCATGGAACCGAACAAGGCCTGAAGGAAGATGGCATTATAATGCATTCGTACAGTGCAACATATATAGGCACTCCATTTAAGCCGACCACGTGATCCTTAATCTGGAAAGCAACTATCATCTCGCCTATAAAAAGGACGGAGAGGCTCTCCCTGAAGGAAGATGGATCACACATGTCTCGTGCTACTCCAAAACGTATAGCTAACAACTGGTCATGGGGATGGGAGGCTTCAGGGACTTTACCATGTTCGGTCTGTCTATCAGTCCGTGTAGAAACCAATCACTGTCTTCCCTAGCCCAAATGCCGTTTGGAACCCGTTGGATGGATTGCACAGCAACGCACTTAGGTCGACGGCTGATGGTCTGGCCAAACACGACACACGAGGATCTCCCATCAAAGCGTTTACATCTTACATCTACCGAAGGTACAGTGACGGTGCCTTGGTGGGTTGCGGCTCCGTCGTCCTCTTCCCAAGCAACTAGCTCCAGAGGATTAACTTGCAACACTTGGTGCCCTCTGTGAATGCCAATTTGCATAACTCATGGCAGCAATCTACACACTTGTGAATCAATTTTTCCATGGACCTGGTCGTCTCTTGCATCAGCATGCTTGTTTTGCAAACTGTCTCTCCTATTAACATGTACAAGCCACGCTGTTGCATGACCTTGAAAGTGGTGTCAATAAATACTTCAGCATAACATCGTCTTAGTTTCAGGCGATTGGTTTTTATTTTTGTTGATTTATTTCCTGCAAAGAGAGCCTTGGCTCAGTGGTTGGGCATGCGGTTGTGCAGCCTAACGACCCGAGTTCAATTCCTAAAATTGATAGGTGATGCACATGGGTTTTCCCCCATTTATTGAGGATAAAGTTTGGTGTGTGGTGAAATCACTCATCAAAAAATATCTTGATACTCATTTAAGAAATTTTGAGGACCATGTTATATCTTGGTACTCATACTAAAATGGCCGTATGGATCCCTAGTTGGTGTAGAGGCCGGGGAAGTGAAATTCTCCCCCATTTTAAGGGCACACTGCAGGTTGTAGGCTTTGAAATTCAGGTAAGCGGACATCTCGCCCCCGTGCCGCTCGGGGCGGCACCGGGGCGCCCCAACCCAGATCCCCTCGCCCCCACCACCCCTCTCCTCCACCGCCGTCGTCGGCGTGTGCCACCGGGCTAGGACCGTGTGGTGCCGGCGGCGGCGGGACTGCTCTCATGCGGCAGCGGTTTCTTCGTCACGGATCTGGATGGGCGCGGCCAGGAGGGATCTTGCGCGGCGTGCGGGGCATCGGCCTCTGCGCGGCTTGCGGCATCCGTGCCGTCGGCTCCCCTTCGGCAGGCCTTGGCGAGGTGGCAGCCCCCTTTGTCGCCGGATCCGACCAGTCCGGCCGGCTGACTCTATGGGGCGGCTGCTCTGACTCGGGACTCTGCTCCCCGACACGGATGCGGTGCGGGGTGGTGCGCACGGAGCAGACCTTCCTCATCTACCGATCTGGAGGCTTGCACTTCCCCTATGTCACTCTCTTCCCTGTAGGTTCCGGTTGATGGCGGCTTGAGGTTGCTGGACCCGGAGCAGACAGAGGTTGGTGGTGTAGGATTGGGACCGAAGGAAACTTTGGTCGGTTGGTGTCATTTTCCTCCTTGGAGGCACAGTCGAGGTCCCTCCTATCCACACCTGATCCCCCTCCCGGACGAAAGTCCAAAATCCGCCTTGGATTGGGCGGCGGCGGTGCCTTGCGCGTCGTACCCTCCTTGGAGGCGCCGTCTTGGGAGGCTTGGGTTTGCGAGAAAAGGTTGATGTAGGCGGTGGGCTTCGGGTGACAAGGGCTTGAGCGACGACGGTGGGTGGATGTTGGCAGGTGGAGCAGTGTGGTTTCTACCGTATCATCAACAGCTGGTCTCGGCGGCGTGGCGCAGCGGGGTCTCGGCGTCAGATGTGTGACGACGGACGCGCGCAAGAAGGTGGCACGGTCTGGCGTCGTGGTGGCGTCGACAGCAGGCCTGGCAAGGTCGATGCGTCGGTACCTGCTTTGAAGATGGATCGGTGAAAGACCTCGGTGGTGGCCTCTCAGAGTGCGCCAGACCGGTGTGTGACCTAGTCCCGTTATGTGGCTGGGCTGGGGCATCCGGCTTTAGATGTTAGGCTTTGGTGTGATGTCTATTTGGTATTAGGCTCGGACATTCGACACTCCTTCATCAAGAGATAGGAATAGCGACAGGTGTTGCCAAGATGGTGGCTTCAGGCTTACTGATGTATTACTTTGTAAGATCTTTGTGAATAAATTAATAAAATAACTGCATGCATCGCCCAGATGCAGAGGCCGGGGGTATATCCTCTTGTCCTAAAAAAATAAAAAAATATTCATTAGTTACTGGAACTGGTTGAACTTAAATTATTTTATCTTCAGAAGTCTGAGAAATACTATTACAACGAGGCATATTTTTTGTGTGGGGATACTAGACATATCAATGCTAACTTCTCTCTTGTTTTGAAATCTTTCTGCAAATCCGGTTGCCAGATCGACATTAATACGAGCCGACCTAAAATTCTAGCCTGGATAACCGGCGATTTAGTTTATTGACAGCAGGTTCACCAAACAGGTTCCATGTTAAATCCACTATCAAGTTCTACTAAAACAATAAATTATTTGTAACAAAAGGTTTAGTAAAAAAAGCTCAATCATGACTTTTTTTTTGTCAACAAAGGTTTTATTTTTTTACATGGCTTATGTATTGTCTCATTTGGATCTTACAACAGTGCCCCCATATCCTGTGCGTTGGGGAGAAATTCCATCCTGATATATGTCCATTTATTGAAATACCTTTTTGTGATCGATGGAATAGAACAGTTAACAGTGACTGAGTTTTCAAACTCTTGTAGTTCACATTAGACTACTTGGTGCACGCTGCCTACACAGTTGCATAACGTCAATTAATACTTGTAGTGAGCTAGTGGTTTGGCACGATCTACTAGTCAAAGTGCTCTTTCAAACTTATTATTTGTCCATCATTTGTCATGGCCAGTAAGGCTGGTTGTAATGGAGAGTATCATATACTAGTATCATGCATATGATACTAGTGTATGATACTACCTCCCTAATGCATAGTATCATATATTAGTATCATGTAGTACTCTATTTATTGTCATGCATGACACAAAGTAGCATAGCATTTAATATGATACAGTATTATGATATGATACTACATCCTCTCTTTCTTCATTTAATGCTATGACACCTCATCAAAATTGCCTAGTTGGCATGCATGATACTAGCTATGACACTACCATTACGACCAACCTAATTTGCACACCAACAAGAGGACAACGAAATGTCCTTTATCGGAAAACGAGAGGACAATGGACGTCAAACGCCCATGCATAAATATACCTTCCCCAGCCCATTCAAATCCGCTTGAAGACGCGGCGACATGCCAAGACGTAGCTCCTCACGAACAAATCCTTTTTTTTAGGTAATCGTCCAAAGAAAAACGTAGATTAGTAACAACAATAACAAGGCCCTTAAACAGAGAACAGGTTGAATCAGGCATCGATAAGTGTCTGTTCTTGGTTTCTGTTGGTTAGAAGAAAGACCGGTCAGAAACCGGAGAGACACTGAACATGCAGAATTATGTATGGATCGTCAAAACTTGCATTATCCTACCATAGCTAGTACAACAAGCTGTAGGTTGGCATAGTTTCATGAACCATGTACATCATGACAAATACAATATCATCCAATGCTCGACTATGAACAAAATTGAACAATTACACGTCACAAAGGCGGAGCATAGAACCAAGGAGCAAGTAAGAGGGGTAGAAGGGGACGTGAGGAGCTCTCCGGAGGGGTTGTAGCCTAGACCGAGCTTCATCACCACGGAGGCGGCTAGCGGAGGCAGACGAGTCTACCATCGTAGGAGCAGCAGCACCACCGCCGCCGGAACTGGAATGGCCAGAGCAAATCGCCATCATATGGGTCACCATCACCACCACCGAATGATCTTGCAAAGTGTAAAGTCTCCATGTTTCAGTACAAACTAGTGGCGTCAATAACCAAGCAATATCAGGCAGAAGGTAAATTCTAGTAAATGGTGATTAGTAGACAAAAATAGGAAATAGATTGCACCAGTAGCAAGCAGAAGGTAAATTTTAGTAACTGATGATTAATTATAACATAGCATCTCCAGCCCTGCTGTCCTGGTTAGTGCAACTACAAAACAGGAATTTTTTTTTATTTATACATGGAGCAGTAATGAAGTAAGGCTTTGCTGTCCTAGTTAGTGCAACTACAATTTTTTTTTGAATGGTTGGTACTACAGATCATACTTCAAAAGCTCGAAGATATTGAGAAGCTCAGATCAAACATAAAGCACACATAAATACACTCCCCTTCTGCTCAATGGCAGTGCGCAATATACTTATTCATATCTACATGCCCATTCATACAAAATAAGAATTAAAAAAATAAGGTACATAGCTTCTGCAACTCACGTTGAAGGTGCTTGAAGAAAAGAATAAGCCAAGAAAATAGCAATCATCGCAAAGACACCCCTGTTGACAAGAGAAAAAACATATGAGCACTCAGATTTGCCCAGCTCAAATGGGAATCAGCAGATAAAGGGCAAAAAAACTAACTGTGAATGACTGTTATCCCAGTTGACGATAATGTTCAATTATGACTACCCATTTTGGTGGTTGATTCATCATTCTTATCGTTTATTGACCTTTTTTGACCAAATTCATAAGGTCAACAGTTGGCCGTCAAGAACGAACAAACATGACCTTTTGGGAAATTTGGTCGTAGTTAGACTAACGACAAAATTTTTAGAAAGGTCATTACCCATTTGCCTGAGCCACGTAGGATCTGATGTGGCGGAGCTGACATGGCATTGTTAGTGACCAAATGGAATCATCATACATTTCATAGCCCATTCCACCAATCTAGCCTACATGGGCCTGGCCCAATCAAGCCTACATGGGCCTGGACCAACCATCAAAAATTTCATAGCCCAATCCACCAATGTAACCAACATGGGCCCAGCCCAATATCTTAATTGAATTGGTTTGATTTATTTGGGCTGATGCATTATTTTGTCAAAAGGATGCACATTTAAGGATAGGCCCATTAGAAAACAAATACAATATAATACAATACTTCAGATAATCTGTATATTTTATTTCAGCAACACATCACATGAAATAAAATACATCATCAATCGACTCCTCTACACAACAAAGTTCAAGGACCAACAAGTGCACAACAAATAGTTCTAGAAGTGCAAGTGCATAGCAAAAAGGCCCAACAAGTGCACAAGCGCACATCAACATAGATTGGACGAGAAGCACAAATTTTAGCTGATAACACATAACATCAATGAGAAGCACGAATAACATGTACCATCACTGGTACATGTACTTTGTCCCGTCACCCAGGCACCAATGTTGTGTCCATCTACTAGATTTGCCACATGGTGATGTCATCGCATTAGGGCTGTCCCAGCTTCTCCCTGCCCAAATGCAGGATGATCTACATTGATGTACTGCTCCAGCATCACTCCCGCTACCATTGGTGGAAGAAGATCAGTTGATCAATCATCTGCACGCGAACAAACCAAGAAGATTTACCGATTTAGCTTACTGTAATTTGTTTCTAAACATGGGCATCAAATCAGCACCAACACTGAATTAAAATGCACAAAAGAATGGAGCATAGCCATATGTACAGCCTAAGAACTACAGGTTTGAGCCATTTTCGATACTACAATAAATACATAACAGCGAAAATTTCTATCCATGGACACCACATGATAGAAAAGGTATTAAGGCACTACTTGCTACTAAAAACCAAAGCAAGGTATGAAGCACAAGCCAGGCCAACAATAAACTGCTACCAAATCCAGAAATAACCATCTGAAATGGAGTTAATGAGACATTTTAGAATCAACTTGATAGTTGACATTATTGTTTGTGTTGGACACATCTAGAACTGAAACTATACATCATGCCCAAATTCTGATGTCCAATGCCTCAGTTCAGTAAACACTAAGCAATCCATAACGTTTAGTAACAACAATAACAAGGCCCTTTAACAGAGAACAGGTTGAATCAGGCATCGATAAGTGTCTGTTCTTGGTTTCTGTTGGTTAGAAGAAAGACCGGTCAGAAACCGGAGAGACACTGAACATGCGGAATTATGTATGGATTGTCAAAACTTGCATTATCCTACCATAGCTAGTACAACAAGCTGTAGGTTGGCATAGTTTCATGAACCATGTACATCATGACAAATACAATATCATCCAATGCTCGACTATGAACAAAATTGAACAATTACACGTCACAAAGGCGGAGCATAGAACCAAGGAGCAAGTAAGAGGGGTAGAAGGGGACGTGAGGAGCTCTCCGGAGGGGTTGTAGCCTAGACCGAGCTTCATCACCACGGAGGCGGCTAGCGGAGGCAGACGAGTCTACCATCGTAGGATCAGCAGCACCACCACCGCCAGAACTGGAATGGCCGGAGCAAATCGCCATCATATGGGTCACCACCACCGAATGATCTTGCAAAGTGTAAAGTCTCCACGTTTCAGTACAAACTAGTGGCGTCAATAACCAAGCAATATCAGGCAGAATGTAAATTCTAGTAAATGGTGATTAGTAGACAAAAATAGGAAATAGATTGCACCAGTAGCAAGCAGAAGCTAAATTTTAGTAACTGATGATTAATTATAACATAGCATCTCCAGCCCTGCTGTCCTGGTTAGTGCAACTACAAAACAGGAAATGTTTTTTATTTATACACGGAGCAGTAATGAAGTAAGGCTTTGCTGTCCTAGTTAGTGCAACTACAATTTTTTTTTGAATGGTTGGTACTACAGATCATACTTCAAAAGCTCGAAGATATTGAGAAGCTCAGATCAAACATAAAGCACACATAAATACACTCCCCTTCTGCTCAATGGCAGTGCACAATATACTTATTCATATCTACATGCCCGTTCATACAAAATAAGAATTAAAAAAATAAGGTACATAGCTTCTACAACTCACGTTGAAGGTGCTTGAAGAAAAGAATAAGCCAAGAAAATAGCAATCATCGCAAAGACACCCCTGTTGACAAGAGAAAAAACATATGAGCACTCAGATTTGCCTAGCTCAAATGGGAATCAGCAGATAAAGGGCAAAAAAACTAACTGTGAATGACTATTATCCCAGTTGACGATATGTTCTATCAGAGATGTTCAGTTGGTGATTAAGAAACGGTTACTTTTCCGCCAATACATAAATAAAATACTCCCTCGGTCCCAAATATAAGAGCGTTTCTTACACTAGTGTAGTGTAAAAAATGCTTTTATATTATGTGACGGAGGGAGTAAATTTTTTACAGATGAGACACGGTCAGCAGAGAACCTTCCTTCTGGATTAAGAGCACCACTTGCCCAACTGATAAAGAATTAAAAAAACAGTTGCATGTTAAACATACATCACAATTCTTTAACTCTTTTTTCCCCGCTTGTGATCTTAACAATGGTAAAATGCCATAGTAGGTCAACCATTAGCGGTGCATACTAACATCATTGCTGTAAGAATCTCTGTACAAAACTAAAAATAACTCCACAGGTAAAAGGGATCCAGCAGCAGCTCACATTAAAAAGCAGGTTCCCATCAGAAGCAACGAGATGGTCCGTGGTCTGTACGCCCACGCGGTCCAGTGATCAACTTCGCCGAAATTATTGGGTGGTTTTACACCATTAAACTCTCTGTCAATATATTCTCTTGTAGGCTTGTGACGACCGTTGACCTCCACGGCAACAACAACCTTTGGCAAATACTACCTACAAAATACCCATAGCAGCATACAAGATCAAAGCATTATCTTACTGTCCTCCAAGAAAAACTAACTGATACTACCGCTCCTCCTAAAAATGAGTAGGCTGCTATAAGTTGAACAAACATTCAGTGAGACAAATAACTAGCAACTGAAAACAATGTGCCAGCAGCCAGGCTACTAGTTGACGCCAAGAAACGACTGAGCTGACACATCTGCAAATAAACACTGAATATTATTTATTTTATTCTATTTTTTGGCATAAACACATCCTCTGAAGCGAGCTAGGTGAGGTTGTGAGGTGTGAGGTGCCTACAGCAACGGTGAGGCCTTTGTGTGGCCCGGGTTGTTCCAGGATAACAAAAGGAAGAAAGAAGAAACAGAGCGCTATGATTTGTACATTCAAGGATTTGACTAGGATCATGAACAAGCATATCAGACCGCAAGCAGATGGAATCGAATCATACCTAATGACTCTGTAACATGACCATATCTAATCAGGTTGAGTTGGGTTGGGGATAGCTACCAGGATGAGGTCGAAGAGAGTGGCCTCGTCGACCTTGACGAAGAGGGTGACCTTGTCGACCTTGCGCTGGAACCATAGGCGTTGCTGTCGGAGAGGAGGGGATCCGATGGCGGCCATGTAGGAGAGGAGCGGATCCAGCGGATCCAGCGGTCGAGAGGAGGGGATCCAGTTGCAGCCTTGTCGGGGAGGGGGATCTCACACGCGCCACCACAACTGCCGAGGCCGTTCATCTAGGCCACGGCCCGAGCAGAAACCCTAGCAAGGGGAAGTGATGCGGGCGACCACATGAGACAGGGTAAAGTGCTCGCAACGGCGGCGCCGTCGCACTCC
This sequence comes from Triticum aestivum, assembly GCF_018294505.1. Taxonomy (NCBI): domain Eukaryota; kingdom Viridiplantae; phylum Streptophyta; class Magnoliopsida; order Poales; family Poaceae; genus Triticum; species Triticum aestivum. The sequence goes on along the minus strand of NC_057801.1, from coordinate 45,090,261 downwards.
GGCAAGCTGTGGCTGGTGGTCGCCGGCGGCGGCTTGTAAAACCACGGGAGGAGCTCCTCTCGTGGGGCTCGGGTGCGGGGAATCATGGGAGGAGGCTGCGAGGACGGGCGCGCTCGGGCGCTCGCTCGATCTCCTCGGGCGTAAAGGTGGCCGGGAGATGCGGGGAGGGGAGGGAGGGACGAGGTCGGAGGCGGTGGGTGAGGAGGACGGCGAGGTCGGCGGTGGGTGGGAGAGGACTGGATCGGGAGGGGGGCGGGTACGGGGAGGAGGTGGTGGCGGCGGCAGGGAGATTGGGAGCAGGGGGGAGGGGTGCGTTGGGGGATCTGATCTAGGGTTTGGGCTGCCGGGGGGTATCTTTTTTTCTTTTTTTCTGTGGATAGATGGATGGATGGATGTGGGATGGAGATATGGATGGATGGATGGATGGGTGCCATGTCATCGATCCGTGGGAAGAGTTTTGATTGGTTCAAAAAATTAGTGATTTAAAATAGTTTTCGAGTACTAAAAATAGAGGGATTTTGTGAAGTAGCTATCAAAACTATTTTGAAAAAGGGCATCACACAAATTTTCACACAAGTTAGACCACATTTTATGGATGAGCACCAATTTATATGCATTTCTGATCTTTCTATCTATTTTTAATCATTTTTTGAGTGCTCAAAAGTAGTTTTTTTGTGAAGGACCTACCATATATTTGTTGCAAAATTGGACCAAATCAGTTTTATAAAGTATTAGGCCGTATTTAATCTAGAATTGACCAAATGGTTGGGTGTCAAGAGTTTTGATGCACCTCTCGTGGAAAAGACAAATTTTCGTCGATTACGTTGGAAGCGGGTCAAATTTGAACTGTAGCTGTCTCATAGTTTGTTTTTTATTTTTTCCAAAAAATATTTGTAGGTACATAAGTATCTGTTTAATCTTAGAAACATCAAAACTTTTTCAAGATTCAACCACTAGCTATGAACGGTCATGCCCGCCGTTTCAACCACATTTTGAAACGGGCATGCAAAATTCAAAAAATAAATAAATTGGAAAACCTTCGCATTGTTTCATTACATGTGACCAAGTTACAAGGAAAAATAATAAACTTGTAATACGGTAATTATTTTAAAAAAGTATTCTAAAATATGAGCTATCATGTGTGGAGATTCATGGCTTTCAAGGCAAATGATCAATCTTATGGCCACATTCATGACATAGTTTGTTCAAATAATCTCATATCATGCACAAGGGTGCATATTGGAATGGTAAACAATATTGCCTAAGGAAGTTTTCATTTTCTTTGGATGAAAAATTCATTTTTCATTTTTTCAAGTGCCCAAAATGAGTTTTTTTTAAGGACCTAACATATATTTTTTGCAAAATTGGACCAAATAAATTTTCTAAAATACTAGGCCATATTTAATGCACAATAGACAAAATGGTTGAGTGTCAAAAGTTTTGATCCACCTCTGATGAAAAAGACAAATTTCCGCCGATTCAGTAGGAAGCGAGTCAAATTTTAACTACAGTTGCCTCATAGTTTGCTCTTTTATTTTTCTAAAAATCATTTATAGGTAGATAAGTATCTATTTAAGTAGAAATACATTGTTTGGTGGCGATATATTGAAGTTTGGACGGTGGCCCAGGGCCCCAACTCCAAAGCGCGTAAACTCGCATGCCCGCCGCGCGGTCACCGCGTGATCGTGGTGTTGCCATGCGTTCTGGGTGGCCTAGGAATGTCTAGTGGGTTTGGCACTCCCTTGGTAGTTGCTATGAAGAAAATGACAACAGATGAATCTCACGAGGAGACCAGACTATGCTCAAACATGAATTAGCAGCCAAGTGTTCGATTAGCGGTACGGGAAATGCACATGGCACTACTAGGAAAAGGGCTATAGATAGGATTGATACTAATGGCGCACCGGTTGTAGGTGCACCATTAGTGTGGAAGACACTAATGACGCACCAGACACACGGTGCGCCACTAGTATTGATTTTTTTTTCATTTTTCCATACATACTAATGGCGCATGTTGTCAAAGTGCGCCATTACTAGTTCTAACTAGTAATGGCGCACCATATAGACAGTGCGCCATTAGTATATTTTTTTTTACTTTTTTGCAAAACTACTAATGGCGCACTTTTCCATAGTGCGCCATTAGTATAGTTTTTTTTACTATTCTGCAAAAACTACTAATGGCGCACTTTTTGATCTCGATCTCGATCCCACCCGCACCCTCCCCCGCTAGCTCCACCGCCGCCGACGACCCACTGCAACCCTCCCCC